>NW_010233892.1:0-17270 GCF_000690775.1 Eurypyga helias
CTCGGCGGCGGGTTTTGGGTGCGCTCCCCTAGCAAGGGGTAGTCCGGCATCAGGACCCCAAACAAGACACCCTGTGCTGTGTTACTGTCCCGACGCCCTCCGGTCTCACGCACCTCGGCTGTGGCAGGGGGGGCGGGGGGAGCCCCCCCTGCACAGCCACAGCTCTCGGGGCAGGGACCCTGGCACAGGCTAAGGAGACACTGGGCGAGCACTGGGGGAACTGGAGTGGTGATGGAAAGTCAGGCGACGAAGCACACAGCACCCCGCAACGAGAAGCAGCTGCCGAGCAAACAGTCGCGCTGTCCTTTGGGAAGGGTAAGCAGTCCTGGTTCCGCTGGAGCGAGTGGGACTTTTCCCGTGGACCCTGACCGGAGCAAGGTTTGACACTTCTGGTAGTGATTCTTAGATCTATAAAACACCAGCCACTACGCTATAAGAAAACAATAATCCATACATCTGTGTCTTTTGTTACATATATCTATATATATGAAAGGTGGGGGGTTGCTTTCCCTGGTGGAAAACAGCATTGTAATTCTGCCCGATACACCAACTCCCTGCCACAGCACATACGAACCCAGCAATGACTTTGTGGTTGAAACGAAGATGTTTTGTCTCACTCTGGTATCCTAGTGAAGATAGCTGTAGTGAGAACAACTTAATTAAGCCACATTTCTGGCACTGAAGTACTTAGTATTAACTTTACAAAAGCACACAGTTAAACCTACTGGATTGTACAATTGTGGAGTTTTGTCTTTTGTTTCTCTTTTAACTCAGAATGGGATCGCATAACCTGCAAGCTTACCCTTTCCTCTTGGGTTTGTTTCTAGAGATGAACAACTCTCTCATCTGGCTGCATACCTCTCTTATTAAACTGCATAACTTGCTCGCTGCCCTAAGTTATTACATCCTTCCTGTGCCAGTTCTGTTCTAACTTTACCTGTGCAGTCAGGAGGTGGACCCAGCATTAGCTGTGTAGTGTGCCTTTGGCTGTGAGTGGCAACGGTGGGACACTGAATGCACCAGCAAGCCGTATTATTTTTACTTGATTTTTTTCTTCTTTCTATGTTTCCTAGCCAATTTCTGTTCTTTTCTAACTCTAAAATCAGGGCTGTTTGATTTCCCATAAGGCACTAGTTAAGCATTGCCCACCAGCACTATAGAAAAGAAACTGCCTCCTTAATGAAGAAGCAGCAGCCTCCTGAATACTGTTCCAGATTTGACTTCTTGCTGTGTCAATTACTCTTTTGATCATGTTGTCTATAGTCTCTCAACATGCAGGACAATTTATTTTGCAGAATGAAACCTAGGCATTTTAACATGCAGGACAATTTGTTTTGCAGAATGAAACCTAGGCATTTTCTATAGCTCATCTTCCTAAACGTGACAGAGTGAAATATATGTGTGCAAAGAGACACGTGCGTACATCTCTTGCTTCCTGTTTTTGTTATTTTTGAGTAAGTTGCACTTGCTCTTCACTCATCAAGTACTGCACTATGCTGCGTAGGCTTCATTATTTTTGTCTTTCTTTGGCTACATTCTGATAGTGTTGCTATGCTAGTAAAAAAATACACATACTCATCCCACTCTAAGTTCGTGGTTCATATGTAGTTCAATTTAGCAATTGAAAACAGGTATTCAAAGATATATCAGAAATGAATTTTCTGGCTTAGTGTTAACAATATAAAAACATGACAGAAACTCCCTTGGAAAGGGCAAATCTATGTGAGGTATAGGAAACTGAATTGTTCTTTTCATCCAGGAAGGTGGTCCCTGCCAGTCAGACTTGAGTAACTTTGGGATGCTGTGGGGTAGCGTGAATGTTTGAAACATGTTTTGTGGCAAAGTAGAGCTCTCTCTGGAATCCTTCACTGAGTATTACAGCAATATAAAAGTAGGAGTTAGATCAAATGAAAGAAAATTTGAAGATAAGGTGTATGATGTTTCCTCCTGCATGTCTGTATCAGATGGAACAAGATGTGCAGATAAGTGGCTTGTTTATCCTGAAGGAAGAATGTAAGCCTGATGAAAGAATAACATAGAATTATGTCTCTCTATGTCCATAAAAATATTATCTGTTTAACCAAATCCCTGTGGAGGAGGTCTCTGTGCCAGTGCCATCCTTCATCTGGTATTCTCCTGTTCACTTGCCGGCTTAAAGAAAAAATCAAGCCTTTCTTGTTCCTTTTAAGAGAAGAAATCTTAGCCATCATAGACCCTGCAGTGAAAGTCTTAGTCCTGCTCCCAGTGGGGACTATGGCAAAATTCCCGCTGGTTTCAGAGGGAGCAGGATCCTTCCCAAGATCAGTGAAGGATTAAAAAAAAAATCAACTACTAAAATATGCACCTCAATTAGCAAAGAATGTGGCCTGATTAGTAAAGTGTATGAAATTTCAGCTATTAAATTCTACAGCCCTGATCAACAAAGCATGCTGCACAATTGGCAATGTATCCAGAATCTCAACTACTGTACTAGTCTCCTGCCAGATCAACCAAGCATGCAGCTGAATCAGTAAATTATGCAACTGGAGCAGCAAAATATGCACTTCTGATTGGGAGGGGAAGGATATGGAAATTCTCAAATGTTTTAAATTGACACACAATGGGTTTGTTAGTGGTCAACCTCTGCCTTAAGAAAAGTGGAGGCAAAAAATGTAACTTTTATCAAGTCTTTCCAGACAATTACTGGACTGGAAAAGTATGTCCTTCAAACGGCTCAGTGTCTGCCAGCAGCAAACCCATTCTTTACCAGATGTACTGCACATCTGGTTCCAATTCCAGATGCTGCCAGGTGTGGGGGTTCTCTTAGTAACACTTTAATGTGATTTTTAGATGCAGGTAGCTTTTGCTTTATAGGTCACCGTAAAGCATTGTATATGCACACCAGCCTGTCTCAAGAAACGAATCCAGTCAAGAAAATAAGGCACCTTCAAAGAATCTGAAAGTTTTGTTGGCAATGAGCTTAATATCTATTAATCTCTTGACTGTTTGTGAAAGTACTCTGTGCTTTAGGAGTAGAGAAATGAGTAGAGTCTTTCCTATTTTCTTTATATCTTGATTAGTTGCCATAGCTGCGTCCTATTGTGCTTACAATGTACCTTGGCAGATATTTACTGTGCAGAGTTTGGATGTTTGGCCAGTTTGGAGAGCAGCTATATTCATATACCTTGAAGCAGGAGAGTTATTTCTCCCTAGATTGTACATATGTGCTTTAAAAATCCAGGCGCAGTAGCTGGTCTTGATCTTCAGAAATTGTCTTTGATTTAAATTATTATTTTTGGTTTTTACAGAATACCTGCAGCTTGTCCTATTTTAATAAAGATGTGGTTTCAGGATTTCTGTAAACTGCTTTTTTTATGTCTGGAAGTAAACTGTGAAACATTGCCTGTGCTCAAGAAAGGCATGAGAATTGCTTTGCTTTATTGTACTGTTCACTTTAGTACCCAGAAGTCCGAAACATTATTTGAGTTTAAGAAATATCTGGGCTTGTCGTGTTGTGGGTTTGTTTTGTTTTATTTTTGTTTTATTTTAATTTTTTTTTTAAATCCACTGCAGTTGGTACATAAAACTGGATTGCATTGAACTTATTATTTACCAAATTTCTGTCTCATTTCCAGGTCAGTTCAATGAATGATCCTATTTAGTTCTTTTTCCTGTTTAAAATATTTCCTACTGAGACCAGAGCAATGCCCTTAAAACATAATTGATTTGGGTCATTGAACCTTTATTTTTCATGCATGTTAGTTTGCATCCAGCCACTGGTCTGACTGGTATTTCAATTAGAAAAATGCAGGCGGATTTCTTCTAGAGGCTAAAGTTCATGTGGAGTCTCTGGCGAAATAAGATCCTGGAGTACGTATCCCTGGAACTGGGCAATGATTTGTAACTTTTTTTTAATTCTCTGTCTGGCCAGAATGTTGTAAATCTGGCGCTCTCTTGTTAACTTCACGCTAAGCAGCAATAATGTCCACAGTGTTTTAGTCCTGATAATTCTAATTACTGAAGCACTGAAGAAACTGAAAGCTGAGAAGATGGATGAGGCTGGCCTCAAGTCCTGCACAGCACATGGGACTCTGTAGAGCTGAACCATAATTCTCTTGTTTGCCAAGGCCAGCAATGGAAGCAGCAGCCAAGGTAGGAGAAGTAAGCCAGTGGCAGAAGATTTCTGGGACAATATGGGTAATCTTTATGTGGAAGGAGCTAAAAGAGTGCAGTACCACTAGAAATGCCAACCATCCTTGGGATGAAAATGCTGAAGTCAATTTTGTTTCTTTGTTATCTAAGCAGGTTGAAGCAAACAAGCCTGTTGTGCTGTTTTAAAAAGACACAGCAAACAAACTTTCCTGTGGTAACCAACAAACAATTACTATTATCCCCATCTGCTTCTTTGCATGACAGGCCAGGAATGGTGGTAAAATGTTCAAGACTCTCTCTTCCTGCCTCCCTTTCTCCTTTGGAAAAAAGAACTCGTGGCATATTTGGTACCAGAGAGTGGCTACTCAGCAGTAGTATAGCTAGTCCAGGTCTGCTATAGCAACTCTTCCCATCACCCACTATTATTATTATAATGTCAGTCTATGCACTGATCTCAGGTTTATAAATATTTAACTTGGTCTTTAGATACTTCCTTGGAAAATACTAAATAGAAAAATAATCCTACTTGTATAAAGCCATGACAGGAGGAGGGTGGAGTAGGGACAGGGTACTACAGGGTCTTGCATAAATATGTGGAACAATTATACAGCAGTAGGGAAAAGCCTTACTGGCAGCCTTAGTTGTCAAACACAATGTAAGAACATTATCATTTCTCATAAAAGCTCTCAGCAGCAAATGGCCTTATGGTTCATTTTGAATATCCTGACTCAGGTCATTGCCAATGAAAAGGAGGTTCCAAGTTTGTGAGGAGAAAAGGCTAATTTGCCTATATTTCCTTCTAGAATTCTTGGGGCCCTACTGGAGCTCACAAAAGTCATCTGGGACTTCAGGAAGATTTAAATCAGACCATAAATACTGCTGGCTTAGATTAGTAATGATGTACATTGAGGACAACATCTGTATTTGGGTTTGGGTGGAGTCTTTCCAGGGTGGAAGAGTTGGTAAGACTTTTATAGCACCTTTCATCAGAGGATTTCAGAGTTTCACAAATATCTAATTACAGAAACTATTAAATTATGTGAAATCCTTGGTCCTGGGGGAGTACAGGCAGCACCATTACGCTTCAATATAAAGAAGGGGTGGGTGGTGTTCAAAGTGGCAAAACAAAAGCAAATTTGCCACATGCAAGCCATAACCTGCTGCGCTATCTCATTTTCATCCGGTATTTTATTCTTCTCATTTCTTTATATTAGCAGCCAGGTTGCAACATCAAACCAGCTAAACAAAATGGGCTGGTACAAGCTTTCATTCAGAACTACTGTCAGCTCTGAATTGGAAGCTCACTCCTCTCTTACTCGTCTGTTTCCGTAGTGTTTGTGTTTTGTTATTCTTTTAAGGAGTAGCAGGACTCCAGTGCAGGTCGTGTGCCAAGGATACCAATAAGGACAGCTTCCTAAATACAGGAGATCTGGGACGAAATGCCTCTGAAAGTCACACCAGATCCACATCCCAGAAATTTGGTTGCTCAGCCTTTCCAAGGAGGGTGAGCCTGCTCTGTCCCATACTTAATTTGGGTTTAGCAATGGGAGTTCTGATCCACTTGTTTTATTTAAATCTACCCTTCTCCTGGTCTTGGTTAGTAAACATTCCACTGTTTTGAATGACTGTTTAATTTTTTATTAAAATGATTTTTTTTCCTGGATTTCACTTAAAATGTGGAGCCTTTACTGTTAGAACTGAGGCTCAAAGGCCGGGCTGCCCATGCCTGTGTCTTCCTGCCTGTATTATATACTCTGCATGGGTGGGCAGTTCAGGTGAATCCGAGACCTCACTATTTGAATATAAGGGCCCCAAGCAGTTGCTCATCAAGACTGACTTTAAATGCAAGCTTAGCAGGCTGAACACTTTGATTTGCCTCTAAAATCAACAGTAACTTATTCCAGGTTTCCTGGTTGAAACTTGAATGGGGAAGAAGAAAGGATGCCTGCAAAGCAGATTTATTTGGAAAAATAAACGGCTCACTGGTTGGGACCCTGTAACAACAAACCCAGTGCTTAGTTTTTCCTCTGGCTGCACTATCTGTGATACTTTTTTTGCTTTCCCCCACACCCTCCCTGCTGTGCCCTCATGGTGTCTCCTTATGTGTAGGCAGTAAAGCAAAATTTACAAGCATCCTGCTCTCTGAAATCTTGGCAAAGGCAGAGTCTCGGAAATTTCCCTTTGCAGATTGCACAAGAGGGGACCTCATCCTGGAACAACGAGGTGGGGAACAGTGCTGCTGTTTGTAAACCATCCAAAACTAAGGGTGCACGTTCAGACCATAACAGACCTCTGAATGGCCAGCCTCAGCTGCAGCCATGGCTCATTTAGAAGCCTAGTTAAAAACGTTGCATGGAAGGGAAGGGGTTTTTCTTCGTTTGCTTTTTAACGATCACTTTCCATGTCTTGTGCACAAGCCCTCTCACCTGCCAGGGACGTTTAGTGAAACAAGGACCTGGTTCCCAAAGAGTTGCAGTAACAACACTGCAGCATGCTAGTGGTGATACAGAATATTTGCAGGTTTTGGCTTTCACATGTGGAATGTTTCCTTTGCCGTATGTTTGTACAATAGACTTCAAACATGTGAAACATCTGATGTGTCTGGATGAAACAATAGGCCCATGCAGCTGGAAATCCAAGCACAAACAGCTCTCTTGAAAGGCCAGTTTACATGTATATGTGTGGGGTTTTTTTTAGTTTTAAAGATCCAAATTTATTTTCTGGGAAGTGGCCAGCAGAATTTACATGGGATTGCCTTTCAGTTCCCCTTTCTCCTGTTTCTGGTACTTTCAAAACACAACAAAGCATTTTTGGGCACATAAGCTGCATATGGATTTCATTATTTAAATCTCCGCCACATATTGGGAGGTTATATATATATAAAGTTAATTTGGGAACACCAGTTTTATAGATTCCTATGAATATACCTAACTTGCTCAATTGGCTTTTATACTGAACTCTACAAGCAAACTTTTACTGCAGTGCTATAGCTTTTGTTTTGTTATATATTTTGTCTGGTTACTAAGCAGTTCAAACAACCTAACCATGTTTTCTAGTCTTTAATTTGAACTGCTTTGGTCTGTTCAATTTATAGAAAATTAAAACCAGATTGATCTTCTGGAAACTCCCTCATCACCCCTGTCAGTTCCCACCAACCCTATCGTTTACTGTTAATTTTTTCTATGGTGTGTTGTGTACACTTTGTTAATGAGAACTTGCATTAGTAGAAAAAAGACCTATGCTGACCTATTAAAACCCTCAAGCAAATGACCATGGCATCTTGAACTCTTCATTACACTGCCTTACTTTTAGTTACGATGGTCCCATCATATTCATGATTATTTGCCTGAGGAGACACTCTAAATGATGCCTTTGTTTCTCTTTCTAAAGCTTTACATTTTTTTGTATGTTTGAATGAGCATATTTTCTAGGAAAAAAGAAAGCCCTAGAACAGGGGTAGCAGCTTTGTACAGATGTAGGATCTTATTTGATATGGCATCTTGCATCTTTGTTGGAGAATCTTTGTCTCTTGAGTGTCCAGTCACAAGAGTTAGCTCTTTTTTTTTTTCCCCACCCTCCAAGTATTAGTCTGAAAAGTCCACAAGAAAAAGCTGGTTGTTGATGTGATTTCTAACACCCCCAGGTGGATGTTATCTTAGATATGTTGTGTGCCTCCTTAGCCATAAAAGCTAATGCTGGGATGAAAGGGGAAAACCAGTGTTCAGACTGCTGTCATAATGACATGTCTCACTTGCATTTGTTGCATGAACACAGCACGATAAATTTACGAGATACTAATGACAGGTTTCTGCTTAAAATAGCTCTACTTTGTGAGTGTTAATAGTTACAGTCCCTAAGGGAACACTGCCTAGTCAAGTAGGTCTTTCCAAGCACTGGATTTGCATATTTTAAATAGAATTTTTCCAATCATTTAATAGAAAAACAATCTGTTTTTTGTCGCTTTCAGACCAAGATGAGAAGTAGAAAATTAATATTACAATGTGGGACTGCAGTGAAGGACGAATAAGAGTTCCGAATAACACCTGGTACTTAGTTTCTTGTAGGTCTTCTATGTGAATCCAACTCAATCTTAATTTAAAAACTGAAAGGGGAGAACTACAACAACATTATGATTTGGGGAAAAAATAGCAAGAATGGTTTTATTATCATTTCAATATCCTGACATTTCACTTAAGAATATTTAGGTAGCTGAGTTAGCCAGCAAGTCTCCTGAAGTCCCACTTCTGCTGAGAGGGAGAGGTATTCTTTCAGAGGGCTGTTAAGACCACCTCCAGCTCCTGCTTTGAACTTCCCTCTGCAAAGGCAACTCTGGCTTTTGTCTGCAGAGGGAGGCAAGTCAAATTAGCGAGTAAAGCCCTGCACCCAGCGCTGGGTGATCTTCATTCATGGCCTTACATAGGAATCTTGCATCAGGTGCTCAAAATATCTGTGGCTACCGCAGAAAATTCTGCCTATTGCTCATAACTGTAGTGTAGGCTGGCATCTCTGGCCTAATAAGGATAAACTGGTTTTGCTTCTCACCTGAACCTCCCAAAAGCAGCAGAGCATTAGGCTGCCTTTCCTCTGGTTGCTCCGAAGGCAAGTACAAAATGTCAAGTTACAATGTGTGCCCGGACTGCATATACTGCTGATCGTGCTATGGAAAGCTGTGCTGTTCCATGGGTGATTGTTTGGAAAACAGCCCCTGTTTGTGTCTCTGGGAACAAGCCCTTTTTTGTAAGGAGAAAAAGGCATTGCATCTCTGGAGTTAAATGAGGAGGTCTGTTGTTCTCCACAGAAACTGGAGTGTGTCACCGTGCCTGGTCCTTGTCGGAGTGCCCATGTTTGTGTTCTTGTGATTTTCCTTTTCCCCACCTCCTGTTCTCAGAGAGGATCAAGTGGAGGGATGGTGACCTCATGGTGCAATTATGCAATCTGCTTGAGGCCAGGTATCAAAATACACTGCAGCTGTGAAGCTGGGACCTCGCCGTGGCTGGGGGGCCTGGGCCTCCTGGCTCTAATGAGATCACTGACCTTCTCCTGCAGCTGCTTTGATTCCCAGGGATTTGTTGTGGCAATGGACTGCCTAACGGTTTGCCAAGCTGTCATAGGAAATGCTAGGCGCTAGGAGCTGGCCTCCGAGACCCAGAGCTGGTGAGGACATCCTGAGCCCTGCCAGCCTCTTTCCACCCCAACAAAGCCTGTGTGCCTTTGTCCAAGGGTATGCAAACATTACCATCCTCCCTGAGATTTCTTTTTTCCCAGGAAGTAAGGAGGTTCTCTCTTCTCCAGTGAAATAAAGCAGCACCTTCCAAGCAATCTTGTGATGCTTGAGCTCAGGGCTCAGCTGCAGCAAAGTCACATATGGGAAGAATAAGAGAAAATAGCATGCCTATTTGGGCCTCCAAGTACTGGTCTCATTCAGACTTTGCATTCTTTGCTTTGGTTGCTGCACTTCATTCCTGCAAAAAAAAACTCTTCTAACAATATTTTTATTTTTCTTGTCTCCTGCAGCAACAGGCTTTCATAATTCCCTTCCTACCTACATATTTTTTCTCTTCAATGTCCCGTAAACCATTAAAAACAATTGAAAACTTGGTGATAGGTGTGAAAACAGGGCCCCGTGAAGCTGTCTGATGTGTGCCAAGAGGGAATATAACACAAGTCGGGTTCTTTCCTGAAAATGGGATTTGCAGAGTGGAAATGTCACATCCGTAATCACTTTCATGTGGTGGAACTGCTGCTACCCACCACTGAAATAACAGAGCATCTGTTAAAAAATGCAGTTTGGGTTTTCCTTAAATCCAGCAGGTTGCACTCACTTCAAGAAATATTAGACCCTTCTTTAAAAACATGAGTCCAACGGCTTTGATGCCATAAATGTATTAAAAGCAAATGTGTGCTCGGCCCAGTTTCAGAGACGCACAACTGAACCCTGCTCAGTGCTTCCTTGTGTGAATTTGCTCAGGGAGCAAGGGGAAAATACAAAGCGTGTGTGCAGGCATATGGGTTTGTGTCGGGACAGGGCAATTGGGAGAGCCCTTAGCAAGCAAGATACTCTAATGACTGATGAGATCTCTTTTGGAGATCAATCTGAAAAAAAATCACAGTTAAGGACTGGAAAAAGGAGATGGGGAAAATTCTCTCCTAATAACTAAGCCAAGTGTTGGCAATTTTTGTTATACTGTCACTCCCATGTCCTCATCTGTTTCTGCCAGGTCTTCTACTTTCAAACCTTCAGCGATACTTGAAGACTTGCCCTAATACAGGAAGACAGTGTCTCCTTTTGCTGTTGCCTCATGATTTAAACGGCAAAGGCAATGTGGCAGAGGGAGAAATGGCGATTCCAAGGCATTTCCAGGAATTCGTGTACCACCAGGTGGAAAAATAGGTTAGATGTGCTGCTGCTGTATCTAGTTCACGCTAATGAAAGAATATAAAGCCTGCCTGCAAAGATGAGCTGAAAATGCAAAATGAAGTAGAGTGCTAATTTTATGAAGTCCCTGATTAACTTTGTCCTCCACTCGGAAAAAGTCCTACCAGCTTTGATCTCTAGATCAGTCAGCTAGTGAAGTTAATGTGGTCACTTCTTAAGCTAACAGACTGGAGTTTTATATCTTACTCTTGGGATGGTCTTTCCTCAGATCCTGCATTTGATGAGCATCCAAAAAGCTCAGACTTCCCGAACTTGGAAATACTGTGAGAGGAGAACTTGGGGCTTTTGCTGGAAACCACAAGAATTGCATTTCTGGTAGCTTTGCAGCTAGTTCCAGCCACATCAGCAAGTAAAGACTTGTCTATATTTTGGTTTTCCCCTTTTAGCTGGGAGCGTGGAATAACCACTTTCCCTTTTTCCTTCTCTTTTTAAAACCTCAAGTTTAGCATTTTCTTTCTGCTCTGGTTGAAAGTTTGGGCCACTTTATATTTCAGCCCAAGTGGTTGGCTCTGTTCAAATGTCCTACTGAGTCCGGGTGAACTTTAACTCAGAATGAATCTCCTATGTTTGGAGGGGAGAAGGGGGAAGTAACCGAGATGCCATACCTCACCCTACATGTTTTGAACAATTGCAAAGATGTTGGTGGAGCCAGAGTTTTAAAGAGGTCCCTGGGGCAGAATAAAATGTGAAGGAGCTGGTGAGATAGTCTCAAAGTGTTGCCAACTCTTTGAAAGAAACACACATGTGCGTGCATGTGTGCACATAAGATGTTTTTAATTTCGGAGGGCTGAGGGATGCTAAATAAAGCTTGCTGGATTTTCACCCCACGGATACTATGGTGAGCTCATGTGGCTAAATTTAGTCATCCAGACTGAACAATCGTGGATTTTAAGACTGCATCCATCTCTGTCCAGAAACTAATTGCATATCTCTATGGCTGCTGTTGAATCAGCTCTAAACTGACAAAATAAGGCTACTATAGAACTGCCGTATACAGTCTGCAGTCTTGTTCTAGCACCAGCCAGTTGCAGTGGATTTTATTTTCTTTAATTAAGCAAAAAATCTACCTGAGGAGAGGGTCTCTTTCCTACTCTAATCAGTAAAGGGTTATTTACATAGTGGCGTTATTTTACAGGAAAGGACAAAACATAAAAGAACCTTTTGGCCAAAAGCACAGGATCACAACCAAATATTTTGACTTCAGGGTGATTTTTAAAGGCCTAAGGTCTGCATAAATAGCTTCTATCCTCACCTTCACTCATTGCTCTAGTATTAAATCTTTCTAGTAGTCTTCAAGCAAAGACCGAAAAGCCCTTTAACATGTATAAGGACATAACACACATCTGTTCCTGAAAAGACCAATAAATGCAGCACCTCTTAAATGATCGGTCAGTTTGAAATGCAGTGGATTATTCCTTGTCTGTCATTTCTAAGGAGTGGTACTGGCATTTTTAAGTCTGCCTGAAACTGGAAATACATGTGAGAAATGCACGGAAGCTGAGATGTATATAAGGCATTAATGAGGGCAAAGTGGGTCACGATCTTTGCACATCATTTTCTTGCAAGCCTGCACCTGGGAATCTCTATTAAATTTCCTTGCAAGCCTGCAACGGGGTATCTCTGTTAAGTGTGTGGCTTGGCCCCTGAGGATGTCTTGGAAATTCAGTGGCTCAGTGATGTGTCTCTAGTTTCCTCTGCTGTGGCTTTCACCCTGACTCTGGGTACGCACTAAGAGAACTTGCTATTTCTTGGGTGAGTATGTTACGAAAGAAAACAAACTACATTGGACAAGTCCCAAACCACAGAATCTGAGATTGTGCTCACAGAGGAATGACAAACACCAAGACAGGATGTCCTCCTACCTCTTCTTTGAAATAAGTACGCTTTAAAAATAAACAGTCTTTCGGATGCAAGCAAGACGGCATCCTCCAGAATGCTGCATACGGCAGCTCCTTGTAACCAGCATTAACATGAACGAAGAAAATTTATCACCTTATACTTCACCTTTCTGAGCTTCAGCAAAAACTGTGAGAACAAATGGGCTGAGGGTTTCCCTAGCCAGGGCCTTGCAACACGGTGTTTCCACTTCCCTTCAGCAGGGCTTGTCTTTACAAGCCAAACCACATGGCCATGTCACCTTCTCTAGCCAGCTGCATGTCACAGCATCCTCCCCACATTCTCTCTGGGCTCCCAGCATCACCTCATGCCGGCAGCATTTCTCTCTTGGAAGCAGGACAAGAAGCTTGAGAAACTGAGCCCTGCCTGCTTCTGGTGATTCAGGCAGAGGTTGGTACCCATCTCTGAAGAGTGTTCACGGGCCAGCTAGAGGCTGCCCAACCTGCTGTTAACGGCTTTTTCAAGACCCTCCTGCAGGTTTTGAGCATGGCTTTGCTCTGGTGGAAGCAGCCAGGAGGGTCTCTTGGCTTTGATGTAAGATGCCACAAGAACTTGTCTCATCCTGGCAAAATGAGGAGCTTGCTTCTGTGCATGCCTCTGATCTAGCTCTAGTCTGGTGCCTTCTTTGGCAGTAATGGTGATTAAAGAAAGGGTGCTAGTTAAATTCTTCTTGTAGTGGGATTCCCTTAGAACGTGTTGATTCCCTGACAGTGTTCCTACTGGAATATGCAGAGGCTCCAGGGCTACATGTGTAGGTGTTGTGCGAGTGGAGAGCAGAGTTGAGGGTTATATTACTCAGATCATAATCATTTCTCCTGTGCATATACTTGATTGGGACTAATAATAACTCCTATCTGTCCAAAACAATTGCTTTCTCCCTGTCATGCTTTTTATCAGTGCCACGTGCTTCTCAAGAGCTCTTTGGTGTATAATGCCCAGTCTGAAAAAAAATCACATACTGGCTTTGTGCTGCACCCCTACATATTGAGGTCTTTCTCTTTCTTTGAGAGCTGGTGCTCCTCAGTCAGCAGACACTGGTGCCTGCAGTGAAATTTCTGAACAATGGCTTGCAGTCACTTGTGACCACATCTGTCCCAGCCCAGCATAGCTTTCTGCTTAAGGAACACTCCCAGGCTCTCTGCAACTGCATCCCACATGGGTGTGTTGCAAGCCTACACTTCAGAGGACAGGGGAGTGTTCGTCCTACCATCGTGTCACCACTGCCAGAATCACCTACAAGGGACTAGCTCAAGGTCTTCCTTGCACTCCTTATTTTTTCTTTTCCTCCCTTATTTCCTGCTGCAGAGGCCTTATACCTGCTTACACATGTGTATCTTAATTGAGTAGTTCAAAGCTGATGCCAATATTAACTACTCATTTCTAGAGAGTCCAAATGTTAGCATGGGAGGTAAGTAAGGGTGTGTCAATGGGGCATTTTTTAGTAACAGGCATAGATTTAAGCTTCTGAGTGGGCTGTGTAGTGTGAAAAGGGTAAGTGCCATGTCTTGGCATGTTCTGAAATATCCAACCATATCTGGCCGAGAAGCAATAGATGAGATTTGAGTTACTTCTCTGCAACCTACTAAATGGTGTTCCCCTGTTACCCTGACTCAGAAGGCAGGTAGAGTATGTCTGACCACAGCGGGCTGGAGGTTCAATGCAACACAACCATTTTGAGTATTTGGGACTCTGAGCCAGAGTGGGAAGTACTGAAAAGCAGATGAACAGGGCTGGTAATCTGTTTCCTCCTGCTCATAATTGACCTAATTGGTGTGGGTATATATCAAGTGTTGGGTTTTTTTGAAAAAAAAAAAAAACAAACAACCTATCATTTGCAAAGATTAAAAATGTGCCAATTTTTTTGCATGCTTCTGTCAAAAGCCCACAAGTCTATAACTTTCTGCAGAAGGGAACATCTGTGTCTAATTGGTGAAACTCAGCCTTCATAATGGATGATTCAAATGAACTAAATGGTTTTGTCATTCAGTTGTGGATTATAAATTAATCAGAAAACCTTCCCTCCCCCACCTCGGATCTGTCTTGCATTTCCTGTCCCTTGCGGGTTTTTTTCCTCTGGACTTAGAGCAAGTCTTGAATCTTTTTGGTCTCCCAAGCCATAATAAATGAACAATTCCCCCAGTGCCGTGACCTTTCAGCCATATTTCTGGAATGCACGTGTTAGGCAAATCCCCCTCTCCACCCAAGTTTCGGGATGGCGGATACCTGTTGGGATTCAGCTAGATATTGCAGCCAACTGCCAGCTATGTGGCTCATAAGGGAACAAGAGGCATTTGAGTCTGAATCCAAGACTCCTCGGGTGTACACAGGGTCTGCAAGGTAATCCTCTCCCAATGATAACAGATTCAAGTGAAAATGAAGGCAGGAAAGGGGGCCTATCCTGAGAGTGGGGGCAAGGGATTTATGGGGGGATGCACTTACCCATTCAGCACTTGGTGATTAATCCCACAAGACCGCTAAAGTGGTGGCTGCTGCTTTTGGGTGTTAACCAAGTCTTTCGGTAGTAGAGATGGGGCTGTGAACTCCTCCGAGCATCTTCTCAGTGTCTGAAAAAAGGCAACTAGATCAGTTTACATATTTCCTCAAAATAAAATCTCAACCCTCAATCATCGCTAATTTAAGGAGGTTCGTGCCAACCTGTAATCCTTCCACATCCAGGAGTGCACCCTGCAATAGCAGCACATTCTGGCTCCAAAACTGGGTATGTATTTTAGTTGAGACGTTAGGTGTTATTTACTGTTTCTTGCTATGCAAATATCTTACTGAAAGCGAGCTCAAAAGAGTAGCGTGGGACAAAGGCAAGTCTGCACTGATATTCTGGGATGGAGAGGAAGGAAGGGATATGAAGGAAGTCACAGAAAAGCCTCCTTTCCTCCTTCCAAGTGTAGGAGCAATCCTCTCCCTGAGGGAAGAGGAGCATTATTCAATGGAAACCAGCTAGTTTTCAGTAAAACCCAAGTGACAACAAATGTATCTGTAATTCTGATGTGAATTAGCTACATGTTAGGATCTATAGCCTCTTAAATTGATACCTGGATTTTTGCCATAAATTAGCTAATTCTGACTAAATCCCAAAATTCTACCTCACAGAGAAAAGATCAGTAAATTTCTATTAATTTATTTTGGTATTACATGCTGTGGGACTCCTAAGGCGTCAGACGGAGAATAATGTGATTTTGGCACATGAATATGGTTTCTTTTCCACTTGAGACTTCAAGCCATAGTCCAGCCCAGGTGTCTTAAATGAGAAGCCTGTAGTTTATTCTACTATAATTAACATAGGCATTGATTTAAATGACACTTTTAAAAATTAAAGATTAGATTTCAAGTTAACCACCAAAACCAATTTCTACTGTCACTCTGCCACCCCCCTGAAATCACTCACAATATGAAGAGCACCTGCTGGAAAACAAAGTTCATGCCTTGCAGAACAGGTTTTGACTTTTTGTTTTTATTTAAGGGGTTTTAAGATTTGGCATTGCATTTTTCCTTTCCATTTCAGTATGAGCCAAGGGGAAGGGCTAGCAGGAAAAAAAAAAAAACAAACCAAACAACCCACCAAACAAAAAACTGGAGTATTTTGATCTTTGTGGCTTTATATGGACTTCATAAGCTTTGTTTGTTCTGCTGCCAAGCTTCCTTTGTATTTAAATAGATAACAGACCAAGACAACTAATCATTTCGAATAAAAAAAAACCTCCAACAAACCCAAAGCATTCCCCTTCTTTTCCAATTAATGTTTGTAAACCATGTTCCTAGACAGAGCTCGTGACCTAAGTACTTCTGACTTATTTCTTTCCCCTTTTCGAAAACAATTGCCCGAGGCGCAGACAGGGGCTCTGTGCTCTCCAAATTTAGGAAAGAATCTTGGAAAACGGCTCTGAGAGTGTCTTTGGGAGAAGGTAGTTGTAAATATGAGGTGTGAAAGCAGTCTCCTGTACCTTTAGAGAAGAAGCAGTGTGGCAGTGCCACCATTTATGGACTTCCTTCCTCTTTGGAGTCTGAAGGCTATTTATGGAGAAAGAAGAAATAGCAAATTTCACAGGGGACTATCGCTCTGTTATCTAAAATGTGTGTTGATTGCTAGTTTACTAGTGAGAGCTGGTGTCTGCTATCACTGTTTTGAGAGGCTTTGCGTTTGAAGAAGAGACAATTTACCCAATCAAACCTACCTAGATTTTACCGCTTTTTTAAGTAAATAAGGCTGAATGTCTTTGAAACAGAAGATGAGTTGGATGGATGAATCATGGGTAATTATCAATGCAATGGGGGGTTTTTTACATTAAAAAAATGTTTATGTAATGAAAATAACAGAGTTCTAGATACTGTGGTGACACAGTTTTTCTTTAGCTTCTTAATATATTTATTGCACAACCAGCTGTTTAGGGCAACACATTTGTGTGGTCAAAAAGCTGCATGTTAGCCAGCAGCAGCAATGGATGCTACTATGATCAGTAGTAGAAAGTGAGCATTATATGAATTACTCATCTGGGTTGTATTTCTGTGGAGGTTGATCGTTCAATAGACACTTCCATAGCGTCTAAGAGTGGCTTTCCGTATTAGACATATTAGATCCAAATGAGAAAGTAGAAGACCGATTTGTACAAACTCATCTGGGTTGTATTTCTGTGGAGGTTGATCGTTCAACAGACACTTCCATAGTGTCTAAGAGTGGCTTTCTGTATTAGACATATTAGATTAATGCTCCAAATGAGAAAGTAGAAGACCGATTTGTACAAGATTAATGAATTCCCCTTTCTTGAGGCTATCTTATACCAGTCCCCGAAGG
>NW_010233892.1:17296-60353 GCF_000690775.1 Eurypyga helias
AGGTCCAGCAGACTGCATCCTGTATATCATCTCTGGCAAGATGTAAGCTTATTTGTTTTACTTCCCAGGTGTATTATTCCTGTGGTGCAGTGGTGGAATCAATGGAAAGAGGCCTCATTTTATCACCAGGTTTTCCAAACAACTACTACCCAGGGACACACTGTGTTTGGCAGTTTTTCATTCCCATGAGAACCCATCTTATTTTGGAAATTTTTGACTTTGACATTTTTGAGAGCTCTAGTGAAACTCCAACCCCCTGGGATAGCTTTTCAGCGCCGGCTAAAATAGGAAATAAGGAGATACCTTCTCTTGAGGAAAACCTGGACTTTGCTCTCCGAACTACAAAACCCTCTCTCCAGACTTGGATGTCGAAGGTGGCTCAGAATCTGAGCAGGACAGGAGATCAGTCGAAGGACTTTGATGAACTTCCAGGAGCTGCCTCAAAGAAAGATGAAGCCAAACAAGCATCTGAAGAAAACCAGTCAAAGCAGATGAAGGAACCCAAAGCGATTTCCAAGGCTCAACCAGAAGTGCCATTCCCTGTGGCTGGTAGGGCTACCATGCAGATGCAAAATACCAGCGGCTTGGAAACAGAGGAAGATTTGAAAGGGAAAATCTTGCTTGCCCACCTAGCTGCCAGTGAGAGAGATGAAGTTACAGCAGAGAGCTGGACTCTACCCACAACAGTATTGCCTCTGGAAATCTCCTCCAGCCCACAGTCAGCAGTGGATATCTGTCCCCATGATGTATTATATGTTTCCGATCTCATCACATTTTCTTCTCGTTTCTGTGGACCAAATTCACCTTTAAACAAGACCATGGTCTTTGGTTCCTCTCTGGAAATGGTTGAGGTTATCATGGAACTGATCACCACCACAGACCGGGGACGAGGCTTTGCAATGCTCTTTGAATACAAGAACATCACCGACCCTAACACTGTAGATGCTGTGAGGCAGGAGAGGAAGGAAAACATGATGATGCTGGCAATTTTAACAGGGATTGTCTTCTTTGCACTTGCTTTGCTCTCTGCCCTCTGCATAGCTTACAGGTAAGATGATGCACATCTGAGCCTTTGAAGCATGTGGTATTATCCATATAGGGAAGAGACCAGAAAGTGGAGTTGCATTTCCTGTGTACTGCCAATGCTTGCTGTCCTTTAAATGTAGGAGAGTGCGTGGATACAGAGGAAACCAATGCCAGTCACTACTCCTGCCCAATGCTCCTCAGTTTTCTGTCCCAGTTCTACAGCTCCTGTGCCTCCAATTTATTTTCTTTTTCCTGCAGAAATACCTGAAAGGTGATGACTTGCTTGGGTGTTATTTTGTTTCAGTGGCAGTGGTGCCTTTGAACCTCAGTTTTGCGACACTACCAGGCCAATGGACAAATGCAGAACAGAAAGCTCATCCTTCCCTGAGCCTCCTGAGCAGGCTGAGCTGACAGCCACTGCATCTTTTCACAGCAGTTCCACAGTTTGACTCTAACCATCACTAATGCTCTGCAGAAAAGTAAATTAAAAAAAGTGTTACCACATAGAATTAAGATTAAATAAGATTTTCTGGCCTGTAGCAGGTTTTATCCTAGAGCATGTGCAGACAACTTTAATTCCAAAGCTCCTCATGCATTAAGCAGTCACCTGCACATCTCTGACTGCTGGGGAATAGCTGAGAGCCATGCTGCAGCACCTATGATTGTCCCCAGTTGTCATCTGTAATGATATGGTCAAGGGAACAGATGCTTAGGCTGGTTGCTGATTTCCAGGTCCTGATACTAATTAGTTAAATGGCTAAACCAGCCAGTGACTAAAGCATACCTCTCCAGTCAATTGCTTTTATTTTATATATTTATTTTCTCTATATCTATCAGGAGGAAGCTTCTTCACCCCCCAGCATATGTTTGCATTTTTCTTACTAAATTCCTACTGAAAACATTTGTGTAGAAACAGTGATTTATTTTTTTTCCTTCCAACAAATTCAAAACAGAGCCCAAGCTGTCCAGGTTTTTGTCAAAACAAACAGTATTCTTCTAATGTTTTGACTTCAGTGGAAACATCAGGTAAACTGAAATAAATACTGTCCCTTGCAGGGCTCCACGCTGGTGACTAGGTATTAGTAATAGCATTCCTTTCCCAGTGGCAGCATGCAACTGGTCTGTCTTCTCTCTTCCTGCATCCCCTGCCTCATCTACTGTGCATCCTCCAACCCAAAAGGTCTCAGGATTTCCCAGCCACTCCTAGTCATTGAGGTTGTTCTGAGAGAGGAGCTTTGTTTTCCTTGTCCTTTTGGAGGCTGCATTTCTAGCTCTTGCAGAATAAATACAAAATATAGGCCATCCTACTGGGTATACAAGAATGTGGGCAAGGTGGTGAAGCTTATATATAATCTCTCTTGCTGTATATAGAAATTTCTGCTTTCAGGGTCTGAGCTTTTCATAGCTGTAAGAGTTAAACTTGCATGTGTTATATCTAGCTAACCTTTTTCTTTTTTAAAGAGCTTGCAGAACACTAATTCAGACCACAATTTTTTTGCTAGCTCTAAAGGAAAATGTCTGGTGGAAAATGTCTTCCCGATACTAAATATTTTTATGTCCTTGCCAATCTTCAAAAGACACAGAAACACGCTCCCTTTGCCATGGCAGCAGTCTGGGCTGATACGTCGAGTAGGCTGTTCTTGCTCCATTACCCTCATCTAATTTCACTCTGTATCCTGAAGCAGAATAGCATTCTAACCAAAAAGCACACCGGCAAACTGAGATTTCACTGGCTGGAGTTCACTCTGCTTAGCGTGTTTAGAAAGTCAGGCCATGCTGCTCACACGCACAGTTTGGCTTTTTGCTTGTCAGATGTTTACAAAATAAAGTAATATCCTGCACTTCCTGACCAACAGAGAAAAAACTGAATTTTTTTCTCCCCAGACAAAAATGTTTGTATGTTCCAGTCACGGCAAATACATCCTACCAGGGGTCCTATGGCACGGGACCAGGATTAGACTCACTTCTTGTAACAACTTCATTGCTCTATGACCCTCTTTTTTAATAGATATACCTCTGCCAGCTGTTGACTGTATATAGAGAGGATCCCTAGCTCTTTAGCCTCTTGAAAGGCCATTTACTATCCCAGCTGCCTATATTCCCCTCATCCTATTCCAGGGAGATCTTGGTTACAGTAGTTTATTTCTGGGTAGTCTTAAAGCATTTGAGTGAGATATGACATACATGTAAGCGATGCCACGTCCTGTCCTGCGTAACCTCGCTTGTATTGCACTGGAACAGTCTTTTTTCTCTCTTTACTGCGCTAACTGCTTGGAGGATATTGGTCTCTGGTTCCAGACCTGCTGGCGCTTGTTGGAGCTTGCCTACACTTCCCAGATGGGGTGGCTTAATGCAGCTCAAAATAAGACTGCAGAGGCCATTAAGCACATCTAAACTTCTTTTAGTTCGAGCCCACCAAGCTCTATTTTATGCCTCTTGCCCTAAATAGGGGCTTGAAATCAGGTGCCACATGGGCATTAGCCACAGCCTGTCCTCACTGCAGACGGTGTCAGGACTGCAAGCACTGGGCTGAGGGGAGAAACGAGGATGCTTTACCAACGCAGCCTGCTGAGAAACAGGACCAGCTCTCTGAGGCATGGTAATACTTGCGCTGGCTGGGGGGTGCTGTTGCAAAGGATGCTAATAGTAACCTCCAAGCTCTTGGCCTCGTAACCTTGCCCTCCACTTTCTTTTCTCTTCATACTTTGCTTGTTCCTCTGGTACCAGCTTTAGCTGTATTCTTCCCCCCCATCTATCTGCTGCTCTTGCTCAGCTAAAAGTAGCAGGCTTTGCCTTGCCAGGGGTAGAAATGGCCCAGGATGGGCTTGGCACCTACCGCCACTCCAATGCACCAAGTCGTCAGCAGTGTCTGCTTGGGCTCATTGCATTCAGCCAGGGCAAAGCTCTCTGGGGAAACTCCAAGTCTCTGCCACACTGCAGCTTTTGTTTGCTGTTTGGGGAGGGAATGAAAGCTTCAGTTGTTAGTTGGCCAATAATTCTAATTACTTTTGGCCATGAGGCCTGGCTTGAGTTATGGGGTATTTTTTATTTTCTTTCCCAAGCCCCAAGAACAACAGACATGTCCACCTTATTTAATTTTAATCCTGTCCAATGCAGTCAGACTTTTGCTCGATGGTTGCAACCCATGGATTGCAATTGCATTTTACACCTGCATAGCCTGCCAATGACCTGTTTCCAATTACAACCCCATCGTGTACAGCTACTTCATCAAGTCATCATGTGCTGCCATCTCTGCCCTGCCAGTCACTGTCTGTGGCCTGATCATTACCGAGGGGTGAAACTTCCCCTTTGTCATCCTAGAGAATCCTTATCACTTCTGGGCTAAAACCAGGCCTTTCCTCTGCCATCTTCCTGTTAGGCACAGCCCAGAAACCCCTCCCTGTCTGTTGTAGCTGTGTCCCCCAATTCTGTCCCTCTACACACCAGGCTAGTTTAGTTAGAGACCTAAGAGAGCTAGACCCAGCTGGAGCTGCCTGCTGGGGGGCACAGCACAGTTTTCACAAAGCTTCCAACAGACTTGAGTTTCCTGGTTTACTTGAGAAGTTTGAAACAACTTTAAAAAAAAACCCAAAACCAATTACAACTTCTTTTAAATTATGGAAACTGGTGTATTTGCCCATTGGCTGGTTTATATTCGTGAGCTGCACACTGATCTAAATCACTGGTCTCCTTGGCGGCGAGGTACTGCAGCCTGCCACGGGAGATGTTGTCCAGCTGGAGAATGAGCTAAAGAAAGACTGAGATCCCCAGACCTGCAAACTAGCGTATCTCTCCAGGCGCTGTGGCAGCAGCTCTGGAGAGAAGAAAAAAACCACATCTCAAGTTTACACCAAAATTGTTGGCTGATTCTAGAAACTCTTACCCTTTGTGTGTGTTGGTTTTCAACAGTAAATCAAATTGTTCAGCGGAAATCAGATATTCAGTACCCGAAGTGCAATGAGGGAAGAAAAAGTTAAAATGAGGACATTTTGGCCATTTTTTAATCCTAATTTAAACTTAGGGAAGAACAGGGTTCTTCCTTCTCTTATTCCACCATTTTTGCACAGAAATCTTGTTTTTGGCGGGTGCACCTTACTCTCCCTTTGCTTCATTCTGCCCACCTGCAGTGTGGATTTCAAGGTAGTTACGATGCCTGCTAAATATTGTAGAACACAACATTTATAAAGAATTGCAAGGAAAAGATCCAAATAGATGCAAGATATTTCAGTTTCTTAATGCAGAACTTGCTCTGTATCTTCTAGTTTATCATAGCTGTCAGCTGATGAGACTTTTTAAATGGATGTTTCATCTTTTCAGCTTTGTTCCAGAGAACATGAGTATCTTATAAACGGGACAGCTGTATACAAGAATCTGAGGAACACATTTTTATGTTTTTGAGAACTCAAACATTTTGTTTGTTAAATCATGCTAAAAATTTAAATAACAAACCCAAAAGCGTGACCATCCAGATAACTAAGAAGTCTGAGTTGCCAATGCCCAATGTTCAGTGTGGAAGAAATATGTGCTAAGTCTTGTTTTCTTAGAGGATAACATTTCCTTTGTGCTCTTTAATCCCTGGGTGGGAATATTTGAATCAAAAATATTCCATAGAAATATATCAGATTTTATTAAATTTTTATCATGGATTTTGGCAGGAAGGAGCTGGGGTGAGGGGAAGAGGTTAAAAAAATTAGTGCAGTGTGGAGAAAGCAGAGAATTACACAGTTCTCCCACCACCTACCTGAATGCCTGACCACCACTCTTACTCATTATTTTGGGGCATGTTTTTGCCAGGTCACTCCTGCAAAGTTCTGGTGACCAAGAAAAGCTTCTGGGAGGTGTGTGTGGAATATTTACATCACATTTTCTACTCTGAAGTATTTCCTACTTGGTTTGATCCTGCTTGGAAGCCTTTCCCTGGTCCCCCTTTCCTGAATCAATGCATTAAGGAAAAGCCTTCCCTGCTTTAGCCCCGAGTTCCCCCGAGAAGCTCAAGCGATGGCCGATGCCCTTGTGCCTCCTGGAGTAACAGCTATCCACCTGTACCTCTTCTGGATTAATTTCTCCAGTGCCAACTGACTCTCCTCTTTTTTCTGTAGACTTCTCTGTATTCCCCAGGAATAGTGCTGAGGGCGCGTCATGGGTTTTCTCCCTCAATTCACTTGTCAGTCAATAAGCATTTTTTAAGAGATCCAATGATACGGTGAAGGAATGAAACCCACCATGCCCGAGATGGAGCAGACGCTGGCTCCCGACCAGCCTCATCAGGTGGCCTCTGAGTCCCCATTCTTAAAAACAAACAGTAATGAAATGGTGACTGAAAACTTGAAATCTTGGCTTTGACACATCACTACCAAAAAGAAACTTGTATGGAGGAGATTAAATGCCTTAAAACAAACCAACCCCTTCAACAAGAAGAGGAAAAATGCCAGCCAACAGCACAGATAGTAAGGAAAACAGCAACATCTGATCAGTGCTTTAACGCTCCCGTGTGTCTCTGCACTCTCCCATGGAGCACTGCTGTACACAAGGACAAAATCCACTTGCTTCAGTCATTATCACATTCATTACTGTCAGCCTTTCTCTGTGACAAATTCACGTCTTATTTATCCCATTGCTAACACTAGTTTTTTCATTATCTCAGTTTTAGTAAAAATGTGAAAAAGTGGGTAAGAACGCGCTTTCGCCTCCCTTCAGCCAAGAGGCCCGTTTACCCAGCAATCATCTGCCACAGTGCTGGCTTTTAATAAAACATTCACACAAACGAACAACATCCGATGCTCTCTGCTCACTAAACATAACCCAGCATGCAATATTGCCTAGGCAGATGAAATATTCTAACAGGATAAGAATGATGTCGCTGCCCAGGCCAAACACAGGGTTTCAGTCCTGCTATTTAGTTACAGACGTGAAAGAGCAGCCAGAGGGAGGGGGGGGAGCATGGTGGGACGCGGCAGAGGTCTGACCTCGGCTCCTGCTTTTGCAGTGATCACGGGACGATCATGGGCCCTTCTCTTCTCCAGATGACTTTCCACTACTTGAGCATATAATTTTCTCCCCTGGCCTACAAGCCTCGTTGCTCTGAGTCTTGCCAAGTATTTTGGATGCTCCTGTAGGCAGGAGAGCTCGTAACCTGCTGCGTCCCCCTGGCAGGAGGAGCACAGCCGAGACCTTCCCTTCTGTGGATCTTTAACTCACTCGTGGGCTTCTTGTTGTTGTTGCTGTCTCTCCTTTTCAGGCAGAGAACGTGCCCCAAAAGGAGCTCATCCAACGCATGCAGTGACCAGGAGGTTAGTGCTAATGGCTTCAGCAATTTCTGTTTCTCTCTTTCATATTGGCTGTTGCACTGTTTATCTGACAATGTTTACTGGGGCATGTTCTGAGTTGTAGAATGGGATCCAGAACTCTGCCGTCGATATCAATGAGCTCCAGCTGGTGGTGCCAAGCCGGGAGAATGAAAACAACAACCACTCTGTCAGCCGGGAGCAGGCGGGTAAGTGCGGGGCATCAGCGGGAGCGGGTCAGGGCACCCCGTAGCCCTGGGCCAGTTAATCAGATCATTTCTTACTTGCAGTCCTCCTCACTGTCTCGCCCATGCACAGCTGGAGAGCCACTTCACAGCAGAAAGCTTTTGTTGTGGGAACTATCCATTGCTGGTCTCCCCCCTCGCTGGTAGGATAATTCCCCTGGCAAGGACCATGCACAAGCACAGCTCCAGGACACTGCCAAAGCACATGGCATGGCACAGACACTGGGTTAGCAAATGTGTTGGGTTTAGGCTGCTACAAACAACTTAGAAAGATCCGTAAGTTGTGGAAGAGTTTCACCTGCGCTGTGCCAAACCTTGTCCAGAAAGGATGGGTCTTCCAATGCTTACATTGGCTTTGGTCAACTTCGACTCCTGGAGTTAACTTTTTCTGAAGGTCTTTGTGGATGGGACTGCTTTAAAAAACATTTACCTCACAGGATGTTTCCAGAAAGGGAGCCAAGCTGCAGATAATGTCACTTGCTGCAATTCTGGGTCACGACATAGGAATTGTATCAGTGCCCCTTTGAGCTGGTGAAGGCCAACAGGGCCTTGAGGTTATGCTGCTACACACCATCAGTTTCCCACTAAACCATCAGCCATTGCACGCACAGCTCTCACAAGGATGTCTTCGTAACAAGCTAATTCTGTGCTTCCAACCGTGACAGTTTCCCATCTCCCGTTCTTTGGAACGGCCATTGAGGAAGTTGTGGCCAGAGTTCTCCTGGCCTGGGCCAGATGCACAGCCCTTGGGGACACACGCATGCACACACCCATGTCAGTCCCTGGAGTATAAGGCTGCCTGTGGGAGCAGCATCATTAGGTTTCAATCAAAAAACACAGCTCCCAACATTAACAGGGATGAGTAAATAGAAATGAAGAATGAGTTGATCAAGTCTGCAAGTTTCTGATCTGCAGCACAACCCTGTGTGTTTAGTATGCAGGATTTCAGTTTAGGTCTGTCTTTATTAGAAAGCAGACTCAAGGGTGTTCCTCTCCTTTTGTTTTGTTTTTAAAAGCTTGCAGTTTCAGGAGAGCAAACTGCTGGCTTGAGTTTTGTTCTGGCTGGTGCGACAGCCAAAGCCTGCTCTAGATTGTCTGGGGAGAGAGGGAGGAGGGTTTGTCATGCAATAGTTGGGAACAGATGTTTTGGACTCTCGCAAGCAGTCTTTATAGATTTTCTTCTTTTCTCAGTCACTTCCTGCAGAGGCAGCACAGAACGGTCTCCTCAGGACACTGACCCAGATGTGCCCTCCTCCACATCCGCAGTGACCACCGAGACTGGGAGCGATGAAGTATTTATTATTTCTGCTGGACCTGGGACCAGTGGCCTGAGCTTTACCACCTACAGAATACAGGTAGGAATGCTCTTGGGCATCTCCAGCAAGCCACAGGATGTCCCTCTTGGGCAGTACCTGTCATAGCTGTCCATTTATGCTTGCTGCCCACTTGGCAAGAGTGTTAGTGGTGGAGCCAGGCAGTTCTAAGCCTCAAGTTGACCTGCCATCAAATGCTGTGGGCTGTGATCCCCCAAGCCACTATCTTACCAGCTTTGAGAAGAACGAGTGCAGAAGTCTACCTTGGATCTGACTGATGGTAATGCAGAGGTCTGCCAGCAGGCAGTAGGACCAGCCCCCAGAAATAAGTTAATTGACAAAGATGCTGTTCCATTAAAACCATCACTTGTAGCAACTGAAGGACCTGGGAGTCAGACCTGTTCTGCCTGCTGCTACCAAGTGGTTTGGGAAGTTCATCAGCTTGTCAGAAAGCTATTTAACTGTCTCACCAGGCTGATATGAAAGTTAAGTGTGTGCCTCAAAATCAAGATCTTCAACTGAAAGTACCGGGGTCCTTTCAAAGAAAGGAAACAGAAACCTGGATTTTTTTTTCACAGAAACCTGGATCAGTTCAGATGATGGCTCAGGAGCTTCAGGTCTGGCTGCTACCTCTTCCACACAGAGCAGTGACTGACAAAGCACATCCACTACAAGTCTGTATTAAAGCCTTTCCCAGGTTACTACTCTCCTCTCCAGTGCCCTCTCTTCTCTCACAAGAGGAGAAATAACCAACCCAAGGCACCCACATGCCCCAGGACAGTCTATGTAATACTTCCATCACAGTTTACAAGACAAAGCACTCTGTATCTCTGCACTTGATTAGGAAACTAGCCAGGAGGCTGGGCAGGATTTTCTCACACCAGTATAAGACACATGCTAAGTGTTTCCTCCAGTCAACCCCACTGATTAACAGAAGAAGAAAGAGAAGGGAAAACAGCTCTGATGCCTTCCCTTGCCCAAACACATTACCTTCTGCAGAGCAGGGCACTGTGAGCTGTGTGGGTGCTCAAACTGAGCACCCTTGAACACCTGCACACCTTAGTCCTTCTTTCCAGTGGAGAGAGCTTCACCTGGTGGCAGTTATACACAAATACAGCTTCTAGATGGGAAGAAACCCCTTTTCCCTTTCTCTTTCTCCCACTCTAGTCAGGATGAACAAATACACTTAAAAAAACCCTCGTTTCTATTCTGCTATTCCTTCTGCAAGCAATCTAGCAAAGGAAATACGTATATAGAAATAAAATACATAGTTAAATCACTTCTAAGTGAACATAACCCAAAGAATTAAAGTGATTTACCACATCATTAACTCAGGAGACATCTCCTTCTCAGTGCTGTCCATGCTGCACACGTGTAAGTCATCACTCTCACCCAAATCTCTTAAAGAGCAGAAATCCTACCTAGGAAAGGTGACAGAACCTTTTTAAAAGCACTGGGTCTTTCCCCACAGCTGAAAACTATCCTCTCTAAAGGGGGTGGAGATTTGGCACAGCTGGCCAGTTACAATCCTGCACTCAATTGGGATTTCTTCAGGCCCCTTGGGTTACTGGATGTTAGAAATAAACGTGTTTACGGTTTAATTTCTAAATGTGTGCTTTTAGAGTGTAAAATGCAGCCAGCTCATGCTTTAGCCTCTGAGCCCTGCAGAGGGAATGGTGCACAGCCTTTGTGGACCAGCACTAGGCAAGTAGGGTGAGTTACCCATTGGAGCATAGGCACTGTCTTGGCAGGAGCTAAGAAGTTATCCTCATGTGGAAAGACGTGTGAAATCCTGAGCCTTTATGGTACAGCAAATAATGCCGTCAGACTCACTCAAAATGCTCAGCCAGACAAAGCATGCTAGAAGGAGCTTTCATTAAAAAAAAATCCTGATCTTTTTACCGAGAAATTGTGACTGGCCACTCGTCTTGTGCCCCCCAGCATGAGCCTCAGCGCTGCTGGGCAGGAGCCAGCGGTACACTGGCTTTTGGTTTTTAGCTTTTGAAACCCAGTGGAAGAAATCAATCCACTGCCAGGAGGCAAAAGCCGGGAGAGCAAACACACGTCTCTGCACGTGGACTGGCGTAAGGAAACAGAGGGCAGGATGGCTTTCAGATGGCTTCTGCGGTGTCTTCCAGGAGGGTTGTGGCTTTCCCATCATTCAGCCTTTGGCTGACATACAACTATGATCTTTGACTTCTGTTCAGACACTGCAAGTTTCAGCTGCAAAGGTTTGACTAGAGAGTGTTATTACGGCAGTTTAAGGAACATTTTTTGCTAAAACGTTTTCAAAAATCTAGAAAATACATTACTCATCTTCATAGTTACTTTCAGTATATCAATCTTAAAACCAGTGGCTAGATTTACAACAGTTTGGATGTAATTATGGTAATATTGGAATAATAAATCTTAAGACAGCCTGAAGAGTCTTCTGAGGAGAAGATAGCTGGCTTATAAATTTATAAATAAAGATTGTTACTTTAATCAAATCTGAGACTAAGAGCTTAATATTGAAACAAACTTATCCGGAGCCTGAAGCCTCTCACAGCTTCCTACTGAGATTTTTTTTTTTTTTTGTGCTGTAATAGCTAATTTCTTGCCTCTCTGCCCAGCCATTTCCAGTGTGACATTTTAACTAAATAGGTTCTTCGATTTGCAGAAACTTGAGAGATTCAGTTTAACAGAAATAACAAATGACAAGTTTCTGGTTTCTCAGGACTTTTAAATCCAGCACAGCGTAGGATTTATTTCAGATCCTCTTTAAAGACTATATGAACTTTGGGAATGTGGATTTTGCATTCTTCTCATGACAACCATATTCGCACAGCTGAAATTAAAAATACATACAGAGTTGGGGAACAGGAGGCTTATATAAATAACAGGTGAAGTATTAGTAAGAATGAAAGGAGATTCATAGGATTGTCAGGGATCCCTTAACTTTTCTGTCTCTTATCCCACATCAAAATTAGGGGAAAAAAAAGTGATTTTCAATGCAACATCAGAAGTAAGTATGGAAGAGACCATTAGAAGTTGTTTACAGTTCATTCCCGTCAGATCAACTCTGCTTATATACAGAGCTGGTGGCAGTGGTTTAATGTGGTCTCACCTCCTGATGATGCCAATTTTATACCTCTCTGGATGCCTTGTTCTACTGCTAAAGCATGTTTTCCATCTGAAAAGCATTTCTTATGTGAAATGACAATATCTCCTTGGCCTCAATCTGGGTCTTGTGCCTCTTGTTCTATTCACCATAGAGACTGAGAACAGATTATTCTTTCTCTTTGTTTTTAATTCTTTTTATTTTCTTAGTTCTTCCCTAACATAGGATGAATAGCACCACTTTCTTCAGTCTTCCCTGCTGATTCATGCATTTTTGAGACTTCTGATTCTCTCACTGCTTGCGTCCAGGTTTCTTTCAGTTTTCCCCCTCTGCCTTGAAGTTTTGTTTCCCTAGACACATCCGGAGCCTTCCAAGAGCCAAGCAGGGTGAAACAATTATGGTTTACACAGTGAGGTTCACTAGTCGGAGCTGTTAGGTATCTCCAGTATAATAAAGCTGTAAATATTTGATGTATTTGGTTAGTCAGAGTGGTAGGACTTTATTTCTTATGTAACTGAAACGTCTCAGTTCAGCGTTAAACCTGAAACTGGGGAAGCAAGGTAAAACTGCCATCTAAGGAAGCCAGTGAACCGCAGGCAGCGCGCTGGAAGAGCCAACGAGGAGAAGTTGCATTCCTGTGTCTTGTCCTGAGAAGAGGCCCACTGAAGACATCAGTCACATACACTAGCAGCGTATTCTTAAAAGTGTTTTAAAAACCTTTTGATGAAACGATCTGTATTTATTATTTTCAGGACAAAAACCTGAAAAGAAGTGTCACAAGCCCAGCCTCAGTGGCTGACTGGCTGACTTCTAACCACGCAGCTGCAGGAACAGACGCTGTTGAGAAGGGAAACGTCCAGCTGGAAAATCATTACCCCAGACAACGCACATGGAGTGCCCGCACTTTCCACGACTTCCTGGCTCCAATACCACAGCTACAGAAAAAATGGTGTAGCTGGACCACCAACAGTCCCTTCACAAAGCTGGTTGACAACAGCGTAAGTCTTGCAAGGAGGGGAGGACGTGCTGGTTGGGGTCTGTGCCCCAGGATCCCCAGCTATTTGCTGATGGGACATGTTTTTCCCTTGGTCTACTGCTTTGCACTTCCATCCTGCAAATGTGATAGATGTTTCAGTCCATCTTGCTTGGTGTATGGGGAACACTTTTGCATAACTATATTGTAATTCATTCAGTTTTTCATGAAGCACTAATAAGCTTTGTTTTCCAGCAGTTAACACCTGCTGAAGAAATCATCACCAGTCCAGAAAAACACGTAGAAATGCCTTCAGACTAGATTATCTCATTGAATTTTCTGACATACACCTTTTTTCCCTGGTTATGCCTTAAATTTATTTTAATTGATGTATTACTGTTGCATTGTGAGGGGTCTGTAGGTGTGTGAGGGATATCTAGATCTCACTGACCGTAATCATCAAACCAACAGCTTGTTACAAAGCTAGTAGAGGATGTTCCTTCTTTTTTAAGGTAATAACATAGGCTTTTGCTAAAGAATGCATCTCACCTCTAACATAATAAGGAACTTTAGCTTTTAGTTCTGTTGAGATCAAAGCTTCTCAAGATAGTTATTTTTCACGGCATGTCTACTGATTTATTATTATATCGTGCAGGGTTTTCCTACAGCTGCAAGATCCCAAGGTGTCCCAACCAGAAAGGTAATCTCAGCCACTGAGATAGAGGGAGCATCAGAGACCATTTACTCTGACTCATCTGCCAGTAACGCGTCCTACCCCCTCACTCTGTCTGCACAAAGGCAGCGGAAGCTAAGCTCCTGCAATTTGAAGAAATCCAGGTTTGGGAACCCTTATTTTGGGTTTTTATCCAGCTCCCCTGACAGCAAACGTGTGAAGTCCTTGGATCCCTCAAGACATCTAGGGCCAGCATCTCCAGTTAACAGCCAAAGCCCCAAAAATCCTCTAGAGAGCTCCAACCCACTGAAAATCAACTTAGTCAATGGTTCAAAAACAAAGGAGCTTATGGTAGAAACAGATAAAAATAAACCAGTTTTTGTTATTTCTGAAGAAGGAGATGATCAGCAGCCTCTGGTCCTAGCAGAGCATCTCAGTCAGTGTGGAGATCACCTGCCAGAACAGAACGCTGTGTATGCTCCAACCGTGCCAGATAAACAGCCGGTGGTTCCGACTGCGGAGGGGAACAGTTCTGCCAGCTTCACCTCAAATCTGCCCCCCTGGGGAAAATCCCCTGGGCCATACAAAGGTCAGGTGAAAGTCCCCAGCTCTTCCAGGGACCATCAGAGCTCTTCAGCTGTGGATGCGAATACTACTGAGACCTCACAGAACTGTGACACGCTAGCTGCTCCTACGCTATGCCAAGCGTCAGTCCCGTGATGCCCTCGGTAAGACTGAAACATCAGTTCACAAAGACAGAGGTAACAGTGATCAGAGTGGAAGCTGTGCCAAGTAGTGGAATGTGTCAGTCACAGATGGATGCAATTTTGAGTGGCTTTTGCTTCCCAGCTGCTGGGATTGGGATTATGACCATACAAACCACAGCACAGCACAAATGCCATCTTCCCTTATGCTCACTAACCTCACCTCTGTTCTCTGCATGGAATTTTGATGTGGTTTACACAAGAAAGCATCCTCTGAAAAGGTACTTCAGACTGCAGAAAACCTTTTCTGGAATGAGAAACGAAAGTCATGTGAGATGGTTACATCATGGATTCCTTCCAAAATGTAAATCAGTCCTCTGTCACTGGGGTATCAGTTGAGTCTTTCTGTTGGGAGCTATGAGTTAAATTCTATTTGTAGGTATGCCTGTACAATCCAAGCCTTGCCAAGCCAAGGGTAAGAATTCAATCATGCATGTTTGCGTACGGTTTTGTAAACCTGATTTTAAGCATTTCATAACTTCTGCACTCTAGCACAAAGTTTACCAAGCAGTAGCATCTCTACTATTAAAGACCATGATTATCTCATACCCTGACTCTTTAGAGAAGCGCGCAGACAAGCTGAGCAACCCAATACTGGATGCCAGTTCTGTGAGTCTGGGGTAGCTTTGTCTTTGTTAGATCTACGTAGGCTTAAAAACACCTCAGTCCACTACATCGTTAGGTGACTCCTCATGGCAATGGGAGCATGTGTACAAAAACACTGAGGTACTAGGAATAGTCTTCAGCATCCAACACTTGGATATTTGCAGCTGCTCTGATCCTATATCCACCAGCTATTTATTGCTGGTAACGCACATTGACTAGAGAACTATTTCCCTTCCTTTAGCAGGCAAGACTTCAAGTTAAGTGGGGCAGACTTTGAGTGCTCACTTTCTTTCGAAATGAACTACTAAGTGGCTGTGCCTCCCTGATTACAAATCCAGGGCGTTCAATGGAACACTGAACCAAAGGGAAGCTTGCTAGTCCTACTGCCTTTAATAACCCCATCAGTATTTTAATTGCCTGCTGGTGATATTTTCCTATCCTTGCAAGACTCCTGCATATTCAGCCCACAACTCAGAATGATTTTGCTTTCTTAAATGAAAGAAATTCCCCATGGAGCTGTATTTGGCAGCTGACACAGCACATTGTTTTGAAGCAATAGTATGTCATAAAACAGGTGTGAGAAAGAATCTTCCATACAAGTCTTCCCCTGTATTAGCTGCAGTGTGCATCGAGTTATCTCAATCCTTCTGTGTGAAGGCATTTAAGTCTGATTCCTGAAATATTTAACTGAATTATTGATGATTTCATCTGCTATTACAGCTTCCATTTGCCACTTACTAATGCCTGAGATATGCCACACAAGATTGTAGGTTTTGCCATATATTTTGAGTGTTTAAGTGTCTTTGTAGACACAGAAGCCTTGCATCTGGTAGCGGTGGAAGCACAAACATATATGCCCTTGAGCAGTTGACTCAAACACAAACAGCAAACAACTCTCTGCAGTTGTTATTACCAGACTCTGTTGAATAGTTTTGAAGCACAAAAGTCTGGCTCCAAGTTGGTTTTCTTTGTTGTTGTTGTTGTGGGTGGGTTTTTTTGTTGTTGTTGTTGGTTTTAAATTAATGCTACATGATTCAAAGGGAAGAATTAATATATTTATGATTTAAGAAAATATTTAGAAGTCTCCAGCACTCTAATAATAACTTCCACTGCGTTAAATTCATATCCATTGTAATTCAATGTTCTGTTACTTGTTACATTTCTAAAGATTGAAGTACTAAAATCCACTTTAGAAAAGTACTCGTGTTCAGTTATTGACAATAACTACATTTGAAGGACTGGAAAAAAGTGGCTTTTCCAATAAAAGCGTGCTTAACTATTCATTTCTATAACGTAATGACACTTATTTTGCTGAGAGACCAAGTTGTATGGGCATTGCCTTAGAGCATCCGTGTACCGTGTGGTCATAGCAGTACAGCAACCCTGTTACCAGCTGCTGCAGTGGGAAGGGCACAAAAGCTGAAACATCAATCTGCCAGCAAGCACCCGAGGACTATGTGCTGATTTGTTCTCAGTAACCTAGTGAGGTAACGCAGTGGTTTACACTGACTTCCTCTACCGTACCTATGCTTCTCTATCTGTCGGTGTAACCAAAGACCAGGTTTTTCTAAACCCATGAAGACTGCTGCCAGAGGCTGGTTTCTGTGGGAGTTCAGACTTCCTTTCACATCCTGCTTAAGACCGTGTACCTCTTCCATCATTCCCGATTACAGCACTACAGAGCCAATTCCACAGGAGACACTAAATCAGCCACCGCGCTCAGCACGGACTGTGTACGTGTGTACGTTGAGAGAGGCTCTCCTCTTGAAAAGTGCACAATATTGAACAGTGCTGCTTATTCTCAGAGCAGATGTGGCTGATAGATCAGACTACTCTAGGGTGATGCCTTCTGGCACGACAAGATACGGATGCCCAAGTCCCCGCTGGTGCATGCTGCAGGTACACAAAACCAGCCCCTCGCTCTTGGCCAGCCCTGAAGAGCCGGGAGTGGAGCACATGGGAGACTTCAAGCTTAAGGCCCTGACTTTTACCCTTTGAAGTTCATCTCTTTCCTAGGCAGATCACTAAAGAAACTGCTAAAGAGGTGCTTGTGTTTTATTTTGTCCCTTCATAGAATTTTTAAAGGTTTTCCTCCTCTCACAGCTGAAACTGTTTTGAAGTTCTCCTCTTTGCTCCCCACGGGAACAGAAACAGCTTCCACCCTTCAAAAAAGTCACAGTGCGAATTTAAGAAATTCTGAAAGCTCCAGGTGGAAGGAAGCACTCTAATACCCTGAGCTGCAAACATGGACCAGGATTAGCATTAATTTTGTTCCTAAGAGCCGAATTCCTTCTGAGAGCCCTGCTGCCACTCTGACAGAAACACAGCTCCCGCCCAGGCCCGGGGTTCTGTTTTACCTTTGGGGTAGTGCAGTCAGTTCGCCACTGTTGTGCATACTGTCACCAAGCAGCAAACGGGACGAGCATCCTAAATGCTTGCTGAGGAGAAGAAAAATAATTTCAGTCACAGTTGGATGGGAAAAAAAGTGTCCAAAAATGTTATGGAGCTAACAATCGGGAGGATTATTTTCAGTAAAACTGGATTTGAATAACGATCACTTTTTAAAAAGTTAATTTCTCTGGAATATATGGGACAAATCCCTCTAGCCAATGGATTGAATAGGACAAAACACGTAAGTATTCCCAATTTTTTTCATTGCTGAAACAGAGCTTCAAAATAAAAGCTTGAAGCTGTGCAAGCTGACAATAATCCTGCGTGCTAGGTTTCTTAACTGTCAGGTAGTTAAACTGGTTGAGAACGCAAGCTCAATGGGAAAACAATGCAAAAGATTTGACATGGAGCTAACGCATCCTAACTTTGAGGATTCAGAGTAGCAAGAAAAATCCTTTTATAACTTCCTAGCAGAAACACAAACTGAGGTTTACTTTCAGAAATGTAACTTTTCCTTAAGAGCTGTTGCTTACAAAGCTTCCTACTCATAACTGGTCATGCTTTTGGGTTTTTTTCCCCTCCCTAAGAATGGCACATGAGCCGTAACAAAACACCTTTGACTCAAATAGTCCAGTCAGAGACTAGATTTTCTTCTAAACAATTCAAGATTAATTTGGACTGCAAGGAAAAAGGGTAAGTCCTAAGCCAACACTAACTTACCGAAAGCGACTGCAACTCAGCAGCCCTGAAAAGAACACCCAGAGACCAAGTACAGCTTCAACCTATATTCATGGTTTGTCTAGAAATGTCTTTGAAGTTAAACCTCATATGGCACACTTAGCATGTTTTATAATTCATTTCCTATGGAAACTAATGAGCTTAAGGGTGAAATTACCTCATTGAAAGTCAAAATGGTGAAGTGCGAAGAAAAGAAGGATGACCTGAAAAGCAGATTTAGAAGCAATCTTTGCATATTAAGCATTGCTGTGGGAAACAGTATAATGAGTTTTCTTCAGAAGTTATTCCTTGGAATTGTGCAAGTGGTATTTTAGCTCCCAAACATCATGCAGAAGGAATGTCAGATAAAATAGGTGGAAAAAATGCAAAATTCCCACACATTTTTTGAAACCAAGAGAACCTTTTCCTAACTTCCAGTAACAATGACTGTGGTTTATTTTTAGAGGCCAGACTGTACAAAATAAGGCCCCCTTCCAACAGAAATTTCTAAGAGGCCGTAAGAAACCAGATTTTCAGAGCATAATTTAGAATTGAGCATTCTGTCCTCAAATGCTCAACTCCTTCTACTTCAATCAACTTACTTCCCTAAGCTCTGCTGTAGGCTACGCCATCTGCACTACACAGTTCTGCTGGAGACTAGAAATTCATACCAAACGGACGTATTTTGTTTGCAGAATGAATGAGCTAATGGTTGATCTTTGAGTGTCAAATACAACATTTTTTTCTATTAAATTCAAGGAAAACAGTATCAGAGCTTAAACACAAATTACCCTACACAGTTGCCGATTCAAATACTTGAGACACACTGAGGGCTCCCAGGTGAGCTGCTGAAATTAGCACGTTGTCCGCTATTCCAGCTGCAAAAGGTCATATAATGTATTCTCTTTCTCACAACCATGCTACCATCTTCTTTATTCTTTATGGAGGAAGCGCTTGGAAGAGCTTACGCTGTGCCAGAACTGCTCGCTTGATAGGGCATAAACCCACAATCAGCAGCTTCCTCGAGCTAAACTAGTTACAAGTCATTTGTTGACATAACCGGGTATAAAACACTTCAATCCACCAACAGAAGTGCAGGACAAGCCAAAACCGCTACAAGTTTTAAGGTCTGTCAGCGTGTCTGTGGCGTACAGAACACCACTGCATTTCCACTTCTACGTTACTTCACCATGAGTTTGAGTTTCTCCTAAACGTAGTCTGAAGAAGAAGTGGCAGCTGGTTTAAGAACAGCAATCCAGAGTAGCTACAAAATGAAAGGATATCCAGCTTTGACTGTGGGAAAGGCAACAGTGCAAAAAGCCTAGGATGCTGGGCTGCACTCTGAAGCTTAACAACCTGGGCATCGCTGCCTTCCACGTCGGAGAGAAACAGGGAGCAGACGAGTCCTACTATTCACTCAGCAAAGAAAAAGTTCTGTTCAGAAGAAGTTCTATTAAGAGTAGCCATTTGAAGTCTTAGCATTTATTCAAATTCGGTGAAGATGAACACAATAACAGTAATTTTCTCTAGTCTGCTGTTAAATCAGTAGTGGTACAATGCTCATCCCTTCAAGGGTTCACAGTGTCGCAAGAAATTAAAATAGTATCAACCTTTTCGAAATTAGCAAACCCTTTTATTTACTAGCCTCTCCAAGTCATCCTGTTGACAAAAATGAATTCTACTTCATAGTTTTCCACTTATATAATTAGTTAGAAATCCTGTAGATACTGATGATCCTTAGTAAAATCATCTAACACTCGTTTGAGAGAACTTCTTGGAATGACCAAACAAACTCCTGTAATTTTCAGTTACTACAAGCTCAAGGATGACATTCATTTGTAAAATCCCAACATTCAAAAAACTAATAGCTTGACCAAGCACCAGAAAGTGTTGCACACACCCATTTCTGTGGTGAGAGAATATGCCACAGAGGAAACAGACAACTTCAGTGAACATGATTTTGTTTTGGTTTTTTTTTTTTTAATTAATAACTTCTTAGTTCAAGAAAAAAATAAATCACAAAAGAGAACTGGAAGAACTACTCGCCACCTTCTTTATAAAAGAACTTTCTCAAAGAGAGACTACATACCTTGTCCACCACTATGTCAAAGCCTATCATAATCACCCCGGTTTTCACAACATCTACTCTACCACTGCTCATGCTTAGCTTCCAAATCTCTCTTATAAAGGAGGTGGGGATGTGCTTGAGACAGGTTAAAAATATGCTGCACCTTTACAGTATTTAAACAATTACACCAAGCATAGTTCATACATTTATCACATTAACTATCACCTGGCAACCATACATTAAAAAGGTCTGATGTACAGAGTATGTAATACCCATGACAGATACTCTTACTTACTTAAGAGCATATAAAGATCAGGATTTATTCACCCTCCCCATCAGCAAGTTAATTTCTCATCTCTTCCTGGAACAATATAAATGGCAAAAAAAATCCCTTCATTCCATTGCACTACCGCAACCCTATATGCATAGAAAGGCAGATTAATTATCTGTGAGAGGGAAGGGGGGGGTCTATAAAAGGAATACGAAGAGCCTCTACTGCACAGGTAGTTTAGATGTTCAGTACGTGAGTTTTGTTGTTTGTTTTCTTTCCCCCAGTCTTCCTTCTTGAAGTCACACAGTACATCCCTACACAAACACAAACCTAAGTGCAAGCGAGGTTGTACGTAGCACTGTCGACATGTTATTCTTGACCAACAAAAAAAATTCAGCACAAGAGGCTTGAGCACTAGCACAGCGACAAGTCTGTGCTGAAAGCCCATCTGGGGTGTGGGAAGTGGCGAACGAGAACGCAAAGCACATTTCCGCACGTAATGTGCAAAGGCTCCATCTCCACAACTGCACTCAGTTTGCTACAGGCACAGCCAGAGATGGAAGCGAGATCAAAACCAGCTGAGAATGGTTGTCCTGAGAAGATACAATAACCATAAAAAAAAAATTCTAAACATAAAATACAAATACAGAAGCAACAGAACATTGTTAATAATACTAAAAGACAGAAACACACTGTTGTTGTTAAAAGAAGTTTCAAGTATTATTCCAGATCCAATTTCAATCCTACTCACAGGAGAAAATGCCCAGAGATTAGGAAGAGAAGTCCACACCAAAGTGTATTTTTAATAGCATACGGGCATGGTCAACAGACCCATCCTTGCAAAAATAAAGATCTAAACACAAATGCATCACTCTAATCAGCATTCATCTTGAGATGTGCATTACTGGAGAGAGTTGTTTAACCCACCGACACCAGTCGACACAACGTGCTGCGTCGTTTGTGCTCCATTAACTCACAGGATACCGCGTGTACGTTTTGTAACACTGAAGTATAAATCCTGCTCATACAATAAGGCATACTTAAACACAACATGGTATCTACAGAGGTAACTTTGTTCGCGTTCTGTTTCACTCTTCTAGGTGTGATGAAAAATTGGTCCCAGTTGAGGTTTGTCAACATTAGCTACCAGATTATGATGCGACAGATCAGATCGATTTGGGCGGGGGAAGGTGGGGTTGGGGTATTTTTTTAATGATGCTTGGGACATCCCCTGAACGAGCTCAGCAGAAGGCATGAAAATGAAATTAAATTTTTTTTTACATCAATGACACCAGTGTTCCTCTTCATCATCCCTATCCAGAAATGACTCCATATTGCTACAGTTTGTCCAGACTGAATTATTTCCTCTAAGACCGCTCCTTCCAGTAAAGCTGCTATATTCCATTCTAAATTATAGCTTTTTCTACATTTTCACCAGTGTACGCATGCTAGAGAACAGCTGCATGGCAGAGGTACGTATTTAGCACGTGGTATCAAACCAAAAACAGAAATACAAAAAAACGAACCAGTGTGTCCTACTGGCTGCTCTAGATCCAAAGCACGGTTTGGTCTTCCGATAGAAAACACTACAGAAGTAATATTAGCAGAATTCTTTTCTGCTTCAAGTATTACCCCAACTTTAAATGCGATTTTCAATTGTTTGTGCAATTGTTTTTGTAATTTAACGTGAATAAAAACATCAGCACGACTAAACTAAGAAAAGAAACTGTACTACTTCCGCTGTAACACTGCAATATAGTAGAAGCTTGAAGTTGAAACAGCTGTTTAATGGACGGGGTTTTTTTTTTTTTTTTAAAGCGAGTATTAATGTGGTTTCTAGCCCAAATGCAATGGGTAGCGACAAAATATCAAACTACCGCAAAACGCAGTTACAAATATACACTGACAATCTCCTTCTTAAATATTAATGGCTCTTGAAATATCCATCAGATACTTTTACAAAACACTTCTATTTTAAGTCTAAGGATTTTTCTTAGTTTCTTCACAAGTAGTGCAAATACACTCCTTACTCTTAGGTCTTCCCAAGATATGGCTGGTTTGTGTGTGTGTGTGACTTCCGCTTGTGTTCTTCATTGAGGTGACGCAGGGACACTGTAGTCACGAGGATGGAATGCAATGCTTGCTGGACTTCCTTGGAAAAAGAGCTCTACCTTATTCGTGTACAGCTGTCAAAGTCTACAGATTAAAAAGTTCACACCAGATTACCTGATGCAAAAAAGTTATTGATTCCCTGCTATGGGGGAACTGAGAAGATCCCCTGAAACCTTAAACTGTACAAGCAGTGTAACAGGTTTTTGTCCCCACCCTACAGACTACGAGTATTCAGTTCTTGAATCGTGTTTGTTCACAAATGTGATTGAATTTCCTGAAAGGAAAAAAACCCAGAAAGTATTAAAACGTAACAAAGTTCTCGGAAGTCAGGCAACGAAAGAGTCAGCATCTTTCACAGCTTATTTTAAGAGTTCAAACCAGACCATTTACATGCTAACATACCTGTTTTTTCAGAGTCTGTTTAGATCGTACTCTACCACCATGTTATCTGTAACCGGATTGTCAACATCTCTTGCCTAACCCTTGTTAGTTTTATTATGCACAAAGAAAACGTGTTATTAAAGCCATTATTACCCTCTATACTTCTGCTTACTTCAAACCCAGAAGGCAATTAAACCAGGAATCAGCAAATTGATTTTGCCCTGCGAGACATTAGTAATTTTTAGTAGACAGCATTGCACAAGTCACTAGGAACTAGAATGAATCAGACTAATAATACATTTCAACATAAACATGTTCTTTCACTGGCTTAGAATCTTCTTCTGGAAAGAAAAAGCTAAGTTTTTCTCATTCTGTATTATTTTAGCTTTTATGGGAACGGCAAGCCTGTCTTCCTGAATTAAATAGATAACACAATTTTGTACGAGGCACTTCCTTCCAATTCTCCAAAACATCTCACTAGTCATCCTTTGTTTTTCTCTTACTCTGGATATGTATCTCCCAATACAAAACTGAAACAGGAGTTGGGGTGTTGAGTGTGTTTATACACATACGCGTGGAAGGGATGATGCAAAAGAGATGATGAATTTTCTCCCACTTTGTGCATTAGATCGAAGATTAGAAAGAAAGCCTGCTAACATAACCCAACTACTTAGCAAAACAGTTTAGCTCAATTAAAAAAACCCTGTAAAAACATAACTGAGTATATCTAGGAGTGGTATGATAGGATTGTTTGCTTTTATGGGTTTTAGGAACTAAGAGCAGCAGCCAGTAAAGTTCTAGGAACAGTTAATGCTTGAAAGAAAAAAAGAAAAGAGATGAAAAGAAAAAAGGAAAAAACCCTGAGTCATTTCCATTCTAGATGGAATTACCCACCAGAATATGAACAGAGACGACTGGTGAGTGCTTTGATACTGAATTAACTCTCTGACATTTCAAAACAGTCTCCTCTGGGAACAGAGACAGTCCTGTCATGTGAAGTTACAGGCAGCAGTGGTGCTCTGAATTCCATCTGCAACTTTACTCCCAAATTATTTTTGAAAGTTATTTGGTAAAACCCTCTGAATTTGCAAGAGACTGCGGATGAATATTTTACAAGTCTTTCTTATGATCTGCTTGCATGAGCTGTACAGACTGGCTATTTTCAACCAACAGTACCTGAAATATTAAAGGAATTATGCTAAGTGTGTTCGTTCATTGCAGCATTAGAAAGATACTGCAGAATCTACAATTCATTAAAGCAATATCTCAGTAAGGGGTAACAGCTCCTCCAATTTAAATTGCACCGAGAATTTAGAGAATTATTCATAAAGCAAGAGGGATTTTTCTATCCTCCCTGGAACCAGTCAGATCTTAGGTAGATAATTTTTGTTTTGTTTTACAAGTCTTAAATATTTGTCTTGCCACACGTGCACCCTGTAGGAATGAAATCGCAGTGGTTATCAGTGGCCTTGATCTTTTTTTAATCAAGGACCTTGGTTTTATTTTGGACATTTCTCATGACTGACCAGATACCAGGTGACCATGTCCCCTAGATGTATTAAAACACTTGAGAACTAGAGGGTTAATCTCTCTTCAGGCTCAGTATTTAATTTTCACCATATACCACATTGCTTGGGTCAGAGGTGTAAGACCTAGAAACTCATTCAAAACCAGGAATTTCCAAGCCACACCAGGTTCCTAATGCTGCATGTTCCAAACATCTCTTGCTTCTCTTACTGCAGATTATTCCCACCAATTTATCGCTTCCAAAGTGTTGCACTTCACTAGAAGAGTCTCCCTTACAGTTCCAAATGAGAATTGCACAGGGCTAATTATGGTAGATAGAGTGTTTATAAGAAGCACCCATACTGAGTAAATGAGATGCTGCTTCGGTGGGAGAAGAATAGGAAAGAAGGCAGAGTTGTGGGTGGAAAACAAGACTCAAGAAGTATCAGCAATGGGTTACATCAACTTACAAGTGCTGGCAGTGCCCTTCTGACATGCACAAAGGGCTCATTTCAAAGTTAAAAACACAAACAACACAAAAAACCCCAAAGCTCATTTTGCTTATGCTGGGAAGTGTTACTCACACAATTTCTGGCACTTCAAAGGTTGTGTTTTGTTGTTGTTTTTTATAAATTGTATAACTTACATGGCATGATGTGCTTTGACCTGAGTTCGACAGTTGCGCCCCCAGTAGCAATCAGGACGTGATGTCACAGCCACTACACAAACAGCAAACGAAATGCTACATTTATTACAGAAGTCATTAAATCAGGTGATGTAGATTCATAAGCCACTGCTAATGGTGGTTACTCACGGAGCAGGCTTTGTAGAGAAACAAGACATGATTGTCAAGAAACAACTATAAACTGTAGACTGGTTCACCCTTCTAGAAACAAAGGAAACAGTGAAGGACGAAAAATTCTGAGTCTTAGGCTCACACAGCCTTATGATGAAAGGATTTGGTTCTCAGTGCTGTCAACTGAAATTTTACCATTTAGTTTCAGAGATGGAGTTCACAGTTTGAGACACTGAACATATGCCTAGATATGCTTCCATAGGAAATGAGAATCTATTAATTTGGGTAGAGTTTGTTGGTTTTCCCCCACTTCTGCATGTTATAACTCAGCTGTCCAGAAGGCTGTTACACTGAAATGAAATGCCATAGTAAGGAGAATCAAGGTAAACTCATCGTCCCTCATTACGCACAGCAGCAGAAGCAGAGTTCTCAGCTCTTAAAGACAGGAAGGCTGTTGCTAACAACGGGAACTCGACGGACAGAAGTAACATTTAAAAGCAGACTGTTGAAAGAGCTTCTGTTCCCAACAGATCTGGGACTGAAGGAGGCACAGTTGCTTGCAAGCTATTTTATACTATAACTGTAAATGCAAATAGATTTAGAACCAATTTATGAAAACATTCTTGTTCCCAGTTGAGAGCCGGTAAAATGTGAAATTATTCAGAGGTGCATCATTTTATGTATTTAAATAGGAGAAGAAATTAAATTACAGCAACTAGTTCCTGTTGACCATGTTCTGGATTTTACTGAATTATTCTTTTCACTACACAGATATATTTATCCTACTAAAGAGAAATCATACTGAAAGAAAAAATTCCATTAGGGAGTCTGACAATAGCTCTATGCAAACTTAGCAGCTGGCAAATAAAGCAATCAGCCTATCAGCCCTGCAGAGATATTTGCACTGGGCTACATCAAGGTGCTAAAAACCAAAAGGATACCAGGATAAAACTCTTTAAATTACTTTTCCCCCCTTACTGTGTGAAGCAATCCCCACCTGGCAATTCAGCAACAGGAATATTCTGCCTGTACTGGTAGGCAAGTTCTCGAAAGCTGCGAAGGCCACAACAGTAGCAAAGCACTGTGTTCCCAGTAATTCTGTAATCTGGGGAGAAAACCAGTTTGGATCTAGTGTCAGTGTAAGGCTTGAGAAATCACATTTAACAAAAATGTCATGATGGCACTCGTTATGTACTTCAAACCTCTTTATAGTATTACCAAGTTACATACAGACAAAGAGTTATACACGGACAAAAAAGAACAGAACACATACCTGACAACATAAAAACTCCTCTTTGAAGAGCTAAGAGACTTTCGTTTAACATATTTTTCCATGTCAAACCCCTGGATGCCAGGTAATCCTGAAAAGATCAATTTGAATGTTTAATCTAGAAAAATCTCCAACATTAAAGAGTAACCACGCCATTCACCCTCCAATATTTGCAAATCTAGACCTAACTGGGTTTTCGAAATGGGCTGATGCTGATTACAAGTAAAAATTAAAAGCCCTTAACTTAATTAGCATATTTTCGTATCACCAACAAAGCCTTCCTACTCCAACTCTGGACAAAAGAATGCAAAAAAGGTGCATTTCAGTCACAGTCTCACTTACCTTAAATCAAGATTTCATCCTGTTTATGTCATTTTGATAGCCCCGTTATGGTATGGGCAAAATATTTTCCATGCAACCTAGTGCGAAATTTAACTTGTCTGGGAAAAAGTATTTAACAATTCTTGTTTTCCTGGTATAATTTTAGAGAGATTTTTCTTTTTGATATTTTAGATGTTACACTGTAGAAACTCACCTCCCTAACAAATACTTCATTCAAGTAAAATTCTTTGATGATTTAATAACCAACATATCTGAATTCTACAGTATGTCTATCAGCAATTTAAACTCGAATTCAGAAGTTATGTCTAGAATTTTGGCCTTCTTGGCACCTGTCAGACATACACATTGGAAAAATTAAACATGAGGATTGCATGAAAGTGATGATAAATGGAATGCAACTCTAGAATATGGAGCCCTCTACACAGAGGCTGAAAGGGCCAAATTATCACCCCCAAATATTTCCAGTCTAGACACAGTAACTATAACTGTGGTCCAGCTGAACATCCGGGCCTCAACAGATTTGCCTTTCAGAATCAGGTGCTGCAAGTGACACAATGCTGCCACTTTAACTGTTAGGCAGCACATCACTGTCATTTCATCAGTGATGTACATTCTAAACTTTGTACATTTATTATTATGCATCACACATACTAATTTTTGAACGTACCTTCAGGATATCTGACTCGTAGTGGTTGTTATTTAGGACTCCATCTAAACACTTATCACCAAGATTTATTTCTAATCAGAACAAGAAGAAGAAAAGTTACCATTTCTTCCCCCAACCCCACAGCCCTCACACATTTTCCAAAGATTCTTCTGAAATAATGTGCACAGACTCGTGTGAGCACCAAATAAAAGACTGCATTCAACATATGCTGAAGCATGTGATACAGATAACTTCCACTGGCATTCAAAGTCAATACACTGAGATTGTACAGTTTCACCTCTCCTCCACAAACACTACTACTAGTCTGCACAAATTAACAGCACTGTCAGAGCACATTCCATTCGCTTCAAACTGCAGCCACGTCACTTCAACTGTTCTATTTTTTAAAATGCCTAAAACTTGGAGTTTCCAAGGTCTGCATGTTTAAGAGGGTAAGATTCTATTCTAATCAGCTGACATAAGGTGCTCCATGCTCTTGCACCGATTTGTATGACTCCCTTACTAGGCTGAAATACACCATCATTGTTTTTATACAGGAAAGCATTACACTTAACAAGTGTAGTGTTCAAAGCCAGTATGCTATGAAGACAAGAAGTTAAATCCTCTCAAAGTTAACACATATACCACTAAGCAATTGTCTTTGTGATGTGAGGACACAGCCTTTGTTTCCTTTTGCCTGACTGTGCTACAAACTAATCTACTGTTTCTTAAATTACCTAAAATTCAAGACAAGACAGACATTAATGCAAAAACGAGCAGGCTCGTAAGAAACAGATTATTCCACAATACCACAGAATGGTGCCAAACAGCCAAAACACGCCATCCGAGTGCAGCCCCAGTATAAGTGACAGAAGGGTTGCAGACAAACTGTACCTGTAAAATAACAAAGAAAACCCCCCTAAGAACCTGCACAGAACACTCAATAGTAACTGTGCTTATAAATCAGTAACAACAGAGCCCTGGTGAACTTGGTTAAAAAAGTACAGCTTTCTCATGTAAAATACATTCCATAGAGGAATTATGAAGTTTGTAAGGGAAGATTCTTTCATGCTGTCACTGCATGAGTTAAAGAATAATCAAATAAATAACACTCTTCAAAGTAAACAAGTTTTTAATTAAAAATAAGGAGAGATCTGGTTCTGTAGCCAAGACTTAAAAGAAAGTGTACACACATTGCTGAGGAGCAACATGAGGATTCTGTTCACGCTCTGCTCTTCGGTCAGGCATTGGCTGGAAGCAGCAGGTGCATATTACATGACTTCCTTGAGCAGGACACACATATTCCTGGACAGCTAGATGAGTTAAGAAGAGAAAAAGAAAGGATAGACTGAACAACGTAAACCATTACAATCTGCAACAGGAATCTTACTGAATATTAGCAACAAAAATCTGGAGGTAATATACAAACACTATAATTTTTACAAAGATACTGTGAAGAGTAGAAAAATGGCATTCAGCCTTCTAAACTACGTAGGTGTGTAAAATACTTCAGTACGTAGAAGAGTTTAAGAACTCTCAACCATCAGCAACCTACTCTGGACAACCACAGAAAACACATGGTCAAATCTCACAATGTTAGCAAAGATACCTCTGTGAAGAGATACCTCTGAAGTGGCGTTACTCTCATGAGAGTGAGTTTGCTTCGTTCATAACAGGTGTACGAGTTACGGTACTTTAGTATCACACGACTGAGAAGATTTCATGACACTGACCTGCAGGGAAGTTGGCTGACGTAGATGGTGCATCTCCCAGTGCTTGCATTCCTCCTGCTTCTGTCTCTTGGCCTGTGCCAGGCAGAGTTGGAACAGAGTGCCTTCGATACCCTGGGCACTGTCGGCAGACTATATACGGTTGACTGAAAGAAAAAAAAATAAGCCCGTAGGAAATTGCACCCAACAAATGCAAATAACTCATATCCCTGCGCTAGACAGGGTTGGTCATACTTCCAAAGTTTAAATTTGGAATTTCTTCATCCAGTAACATATGGAAGTTTACATAACTCAGTACCTCCCAGCCAAGAAGACTGCTGCAGTTGTAACAAGAAAAACTTTGTATTTTGTAGTATTCCCCAAGTACTTTAGAAAAAGGGAGGGGGGAGACAAAAAGAGCAGTGTGACTGGAAGTGAAATGAACAAGTGAGAGAGGAACAAAGTTGGAATAATCATCTACAGGAAGAGCTTTTCTGTTCCCCTCTAGACATACAGCAAAAAGTGTTTGCTGTTGGAAGTCAGGAGGGGATATTTTGGTGTCTGAGAATCCCTAGGTCAAGCATCAGCTGCTTAAGTACCATACACTTGGTGAAAGCAGCATTCCAGACACGTAAGAAAGTACAATCCTTGCAGCTGCACTCATAGGGTCATGACCTGCTTTATCTCCTGACAAGATCTTAGCCAGAAACCTGTTTTCTCTGAAGCAACAGCCAATTCATAACTGGGAAAGGTAATTTTGCATATCTCAAAGCTGTTGCACAATTCAGGATAGAACTGTTGGTTGTTAACCAAATCTTGCTGGACTTCTACAAAGTTCTACTTTTAATTATTTTTTATTGACTGCTCAAGGTTCAGCAAAAAAAGATTAATTACTGGTAAGAACAAACTTACCTGAAAACAAACCCAAGATTCATTCTGGCAATGACCACAGAAACACTACCAATAATAGTGTGTGTGAAACTAGCTCAGCTTGAGGTTTTGTGCATTCAAATAAGTCTAATTCAGTGCAGAATTTCACTAGACATACCTGATATCTGAAGATTCGCTATCTACATCTGACAATTCCAACAAATCTTCAGAACTTCCTTCCTCGTCTGAAAAAGACCTCCGCACCTTAGGCTGCAACATGTCTTGAGTAATCTTGTTTCTAGCATCCATGCTACGTACATCATCTTCATTACGACATTTATCTGGCATGAGAACCACATTCAAATTTCAGGAGAAAGGAATAGCTCACGTACCTTTTCCCTACCCTACGTTAACATTAATCCTAACAGTGTTGTGTTTTCATCACTGCAGAATTTATTTTTGGATAACAGAGTTCAGAAGATCTTAGTTACAAGTCCCCTCTCTGTTAATGGAAGCGTACCATCAGTTTTATTTCAAGAGGCCATGATCAAAGTTAATTACGTCCATATTCAAGTATATTTTCCAGAAGTATCTGAGTTTAGGTGACATAATCAGTGTCCCATATCTGATAAAAATTGATACCCTTCTCATGATTAGGTAACAAAATAAAGTTAAGAATTCTTAGTATATTCAGTTATAGTACTACATCACCCTCACTTCTCACCCCCTATTTGAAATATTACAAGTTATTATATCATATTAAATGCACTTGCTTTCTTACAGCCATGTCAGAGAAAACAGCAGAGTAATAATACATAGAAATTTAATAGACAAGAGTCCGCGCACACATCAATTACGCGGCTACCGTGTGAAATATATCAGACTGTCACACACACTGCTCAACTTGCCTGGATGCTGAATCAGATAAGCTTCAACCAAGTTGTTAAGTATGTGATTTTTACAAATACGTTCTACTGGACAACGACAAGTTGGACATAGAGAAGATCTTTCCATCCATCCTGAGTAGCAGGCAGCACAGAAAGTATGCATACAAGGCTGCAAGCTGCAAAACACAAACATGAAAACAATGAAAAAAAGGGAGTCAAACCACAAATCTTTCCTTTTTCAGAGGCATACAACACACTCAAAAAACTGTTTAGCATTGATTTCACTCTATAGATAGGGGCGGGGGGGTGAGGGTCTTGGACGAGCTTGTGAAAAAACAGAATATCCTGGCCACCTTAAAGAGCTGTCACTGAACTGATGTTATTACCTCATGATTACAGCTTTTGTCAGTTGTACATACCTTACACAGTCATGCAGCAGTTCTTGGCAGATAATGCAAGTTAAAGTTTCTTCCATCTTATCTGGTTTCACATTTGATGTTTTTGCATCTTCAGAGCCAATTTTAATTATACATTCACTTGGAACTGCTGGTGGAAGATTTGGACAAGCATCTTCATCTACAAAAGACAGAAGATTCCACACTATGGAACTCTGAAGCTCTTTTTTTTAAAGTGTTAAAAAAAGACTGGAAAGATATACATGGATTCACTGTTCACTGGTCCCACTAAAGGTCCTTGCTTTACACATAACAGCTTCTGGTACTGAAAACATTGTTTTCATTGGATCAGAGATCAAGTCAGGAAGCAGCAAATTGAAGGACTGATGACAGCTGACCTGACTCAATTTGGGGCAGGGGGGGGAAACTGAGAGGGGAGTTTTACTTTTCCTGTTTAATACAATACTAAAACATAAAATAACATTGTGAAGAGGCAAAAAGTTACCTACCCCCTATTATCCTAACCTTTCAAGACCTTCTAGGTTTGCTATGCATGCATTTTTAATTTATTTCCTATTAATAAAGAAAAATAAACACAGATCCTTATGTTTCTGTGGGCTTCTAAGAAAAATGAACATAGCCTTAAGTTTCTAATGAAGTGTTTTAAACTAATTTTCAACACTAATGCTAAAATAAAACAGTTCACGGTAGCGTGCACAATACTGTCATATACTAGCCTCCTTTTAGTTTCTTCTTTGCAGGTTCCAAACCTTCCTCCTCCCCTGTCCTTTGAAAATCCGATTCTGCTTTTTCTTTGTCAGTCACTTCCGAAGCAACTGCAGAAGTTTCCATATTCATATCCAGTTTTTCATGTTCATCATGCAGTGCTCTTAGACACATGGATTCTAAGATGGGGAGAGCAGGCACAGGAGTGAAAACTGAGGATTGTGATCCTGCAAAATAAAAACAGAGATGTGAACACAGCTGCATACAGATATGGGACATGTGAAAACAGGTACTCAGTGCAGACGCACACACAGCAATCCAAACATCTGAATAGGAAAAAGTGGAGCAAAACCAGCAATGTCTGCGTAACTATACTACATGTATTCAGAGCCAATCTGACTAATTGGAAGTCCTGGGGGAGAAACAAGCTACTAGTTGTGTAACCCTGCTTAAAACTCCCATTCCTCTTTAAATTGTAGAGTATTTATTCACAAGACTATTATCCACACCCGGTCTTCCTGACAAAGATGCTAGGCAGAGGATGTATGCAATATTGATCATATGTAACAGGCCAGGATCCCAGTGGAGGGCAGAGCTTTGTTTTTATAGGAGCATGTTTAAGAAGTCCCAACGAACTATTTACAAATGCCGTGCTAGACAGCTGCTTTCGCTCCAGTTCTATCTTAAGAATTACGCAGCACCGTGGTATTACACTTGCCAACATAATGCAGGGGACTAGACTAGGGATCCAAGTGGTGTATTTTGGTATTAGAGCTCTATACAAGGGGACTGGTGACCAGCAGCAGTAACTGTGACAGAGTAATTTCTCAGAGCGACTGCATGAGCACAAGCACTGGTATCTACTTACTCTGACAGATAAGCCACATAGATTTGCGAAGTTTTCACCAGTGCTCCTCTACAAAAGCATAAAGATGGAATAGTTTGGGACATACGTGTATTCCCTGCCCCTCTGGGCATAAGCAATTCTCACAATTGCCTTACTCATCCACCAGGACTTACCCTGCCTACTCATAAAGTTCAAATGCACACATCCACCTGGTATTTTCACTAGAACTTAACAAAGCAAATGCTAGAGATAGGATAGGAGCAAGAGATTAATCTGCCAAAATTCAGAACTGGAGTGACAGTTGATGGGATATCAAACTTTAAATACTTCACACAATTCTTACCAGATGTAGAAGGATTATCCTGCTGAGCAGATGCAGACTCAATAAGAGAGGTAGAAGAAGCATTAAAGAGGTTAGATGTAGAAGTAGATGGCTGTGGTTCCTCATAGCAAGACTGAGTAGCTGACTGTGATGAGGTAATTTGGGTCTCATCATTACTTCTTCTTGTACTTGAGGTATCTTTGGTCACATGGCATTGGTTTTCTACATTAACTTCTACAGTTGGAAGGGGGAAAGGAAAGAAAAAGATCTGTGTGACAGACACAACATCATGGCTTCAAAATTCCAAGGAACAAAACTCTCTCAAAAGGGTTACATTACTCATTGGAGCTTAGCTCCTCTTCATGGATCTTGAATTACTTCCTTACCTACTGGTTCTTGAGTTGCATCATGTTTTGTGTTTAAGGATTCATAAAGATAAGCAACATCTGAAAAAGATTGAAAAATATTGCTCAGAATCTTTAAACAAATATTCACTAAACTTAATCTCACATAAACAACTTCTATTCACAGACAAGTGGCTGCTTCCCCGAAGTGTCTGACCAGGGAAGAGGCAAATGAGGGGTCACCTCTATAGTACAACGTTAATTGCCTCCTAAGTAGGAGTATTAGGAACAGCACAGCAAGACCTTTTCTTCTGAGGAAACCATGCAGAGCGACTTTTGTGTGATATTACACTTGTGCCAGACACAGAACCAGAGGCTTAATTATTACTTAAAACTTAAAATCTGCTCTATGGCAGAACAAACTGTATTTTTACTGATACTTAAAAGTTCTTCAAAGCAGCTTATTATTTCTGAGCTCACTTCTCAACTTCTTCAATCAATTTTATGTCATTTCTTTGTGAGATACATCAACACTCAAAAATACAGATTAAGACATGCCATAAATTTAATCCAGAAACTAATTTAGTATCTACTAATAAAACCAAACAGATAATATCCCTTTCTTCTCCATCCTACTTCAACCTAATACAGTTCCAAAGATTCCCCTAATCTGCTACTTGGGTTTTTTTTCATCTACAACTACCTAGAAGCAAGTAAGACTTTCTTAGTTAGTAGCAACCCTTTTTCTGATCAAAAGTTAAAAGAGTATTGTCTCCTTCAGAACATCCAAACAGGCATGCCAAATCTAAACTCTGTCTTTGAAGATGGGAAAGCTGAAAAAGCAAAACTGGATACTTGGTAATTCAAACACTTGCTAACTCAAACAGAAATCAAAGTACCCGGAGTGAGTTCTTCCAAGTAGCATCAACTGCAATAGTGCCATCTCAGAATGGATTTGAGAGATAAGCCGTATAGACAGACAAATCTAGCTTATCACCGCTTCTCATAACATTTAGATCAGACAGCATAATTTACATACAGACAGATCTAGCAGCAACTTCATAAAGGAATTATTTCAGGAGTGTATGTATCTAGAATTCTTAGATTAACAGTTCCTATGTTGATTACTGCACGAAAACTGTAAATGCAACCTTGTGTGTTACATTAAATATCATGCTGTAAATGTATCTAATGCTACACCCTCCCATCTCCCAGCACATCTCTTATACAGACTTGTTTTTAAACATTAACAAATTACTCATCTTAAAACTGAGTAACTGTTTTAATTGTACTGATATTTCTTTTCTCTCATGACTCAAAAAAATGACTAAGCATGCCATTTGAAAAATATCATTTACTTACTGTTCTCTGGCTCATTTTTTCTGTAAACAACATAGATCACATCCCCAGTCTGTAAAGGGTATGTCTGCTTCTTCACCACTTTGAGTTTATTAATTACTGTTCCATTAGTACTGTAAAGAGAAAGAGAAGATAACTTAGCATAAATGTTTTCATAATCACAGAGGAGAAGGAAGGAAAAAACACAAGATGGTTTTAATGAAGAAATACTATTGGATCTCAAAAAAAAAATACAAACCCTTAAGCCAGGATCAAAACCAACCAACCAACCAAAAAAACCCACAACCCCAAAGTGTCCAGAAACAGAAAATTTGTCCCAAAGAGAGAAGTGCAGAGCTGCTGGGACTTCAAAGCTCATTTGCAACTACTGGTAAAGAAACAGTAGCTGACCAACAGGTAGACAGGTAAAAAGATCCCTGACATGTGCCCAATGCCTCAAAATAATTAATGATTGTTTCTGTACAATAATCTCCACCCTTTAAGGATAAAGCAGGAAAAGGCAACAAGAGTTCTATTAAAAAGTTCTAGGTTATGTTTTACAATCAACACTGCAAATCTCCCAAGATATTCTCTGATAAGGAACTTTTCCTGTACAGTCAGGGATATTATGCAACACTAATTTTTCTCCCCTCTTGCTTCGCATAGTAAAAAACCTAAAACTCTGAGGTTTCTTAGACTGTTTGCAACTCAAAAGCCAGAAGTTAGCAAGGTGGAAAAACAGTTATACATAATTAAAAGATGAGTTGGAATGAATTATTTTTATATTGATATAAACTCCAAGATTCATGGAAGAAATTAAACTGAGGAAAACACAGCACTGCTGAATAATGGAGGTATCTCTGCTCCTTCACGATGAACGATGTTTTTTACACAAGCTATTAGTAACTGAGCCAAATTATTCAAGCCTGGAGTAATTCCAGCAAAGAGGCAGTTGCAATAAGCCTCTTTCAGGGCTGCAGCATTCAAGAATTTCAGACTTTCATCATGAAAATGTCAGCAAGCGAATATAAAAGACCAGAAAATCTGCTGCTTTCCCTCAACAAAGCAAGCTGCTGCATGAAATGACAGCAAACCTCTGCTGCCACCTCCTGGAGCCATGGGCAGGGACGGTTGGAACTAGATGATCTTTAAGGTCCCTTCCAACCCAAACCATTCTATGATAAATTATGACATTTGTACATTCCTCTAATGTTTCAAATTAAAGGTCCTCATAAAATAAGTATAAAGTACAATGAGAATCCTAAATATGAAGGCCATTCCTTAGGACCTCACATTGAATTGATACCAATTATACCAAAAAATGATATAATTTTTGAGGTGAAGAAGAAAAACAGTACTATCAGATACAAATTGTCTGTGCTGTGAAACAATGTCACAAAAGGTCCCATTGTCACTTTTCTAAAGAGTGGAAGAAAAAAAGTCAAGTCTTGACTCAATTCGAATGTGGTTGATGACTCTACAGTTTGATTTACATTACTTTTACCTTCCACCCCCAACTGTTGTGCAGAATTGACGTGAAGAGCTACATTTCACTCAGAACCAAATTACTTTTTAAGTAGGTGAATGATCTGTGTGTTCTAAGATACTTGGGTACCCTTCTGAAAAATACGCCAGTCCGTCACTTTTACTAACATCCTGCCAGGAAATGAATGTAATTTATGGTAAAGCTCCTGGGTTAATAGTCTTAATAGTCACCTGCTATTTAAATGTGTATTATCCTGAACACACTGTAAACTGAGTGTTGAATTCTATTAAGTTACAGAATCCCTTCTGTACTGTGCCAGTCTCCATTCTTTTAATGTTCACAGAAATAGTTCTGACTGGTAGGGCGAGGAGATAGCGGAAAAGACACCAGTGCCAATTGAAGATCAACCTCCAATTTACTCAGAGAAAGAGAACATCTGCTTGCCTGTCACGAGTATCAGCCCCATGTAAATAGTTTCCTGCTCTGAAACATCACTTACTGTCTAGAATCCTTGTTTTAAAAATTCCCTAGAAGATGACAAGAGGAAGTCTTTAAAAAAGTTACCTTAGTTGCCTTTAAAATTTCTTTATCAAAATGGAGACTCTTAGAATTGCTTTTACTGAGGGCAAGCCAACTACTGCCTCCACAGTGTCAGGTCAGCTTGTGTAATTTGGGGTTTTTTTCATGCAGTATAAAGCAACTAGTGCATGGTTTGGAAAACAAAGCAGAAACATACCCCAATAGAGAGCGAGTCCATGAATACTTTATTGTATTATTTGCTACCTCCTGGCTTTTGTTACTTCCAAACTTCTATTTACTCAACAATTTTGAGTTCTCTACAGATTTTCTTTCACCTGCAAATTTAAGGTAATTCTTTCCAAAGTAGATCCAAGAACTCCTTATGCTACTAGGGAGATAAAAGCCAATGTTGGCTGTGCACATATATTTGATGATACTCTTTGGTTTAGCTACAATACAGAAACAAGTCCACTCAGTTCAACTGTCCCACACAAGCTGCCTCCTTCACTGCACTCCTCTTCACCAGAAAAATCTGAGCTTGACCACAGCAATGTTTCCAAACTATTTTCCACTTCAGAGAAGAAAAAGTTGATGTCGCAGTATTTTTCTGGGACTCTGGGCATCCGTACTGCCAACTCAAACATTGAAAAACCTTCTTCCAGCCTACTTTATTTTTTAGAGCTCGTCTGATACTTGGCACAGACACTGGAAGACCCAGAAGAACAGACACTCTTCCGGAAGCAGTCACATCAAGCTGTCTAGTCTCTTGATTCAGCAAGTAGCCCCACACTTCATACCGACGCACAGGCCAGCAGAACACAAAGGCTGTTATTCTTTTTCATTAGATGCACAGAAGTGTAATATGCATAAGCAGCTAATGGTAGTACTCCATAGGTGCAGCTTTTCTATTATACTACCTTTGTAACAAGCCCCACCTTACCGTGAATATATCATAGAGAACTTTTCATTTGGCTGCACCTTCTGCCTCAGGGGGAAAGGAAAATGCATGGCGGCGTGTGTATGTGTGTGTAAAAAAGGCAGCAATGTTTCTATATCATTCACAATTCCTTTAGCTTGTCTTATGATATCAGTCTGAACCAATTCTACCAGCTAAATGCAGGTGAAACCAAGGACGGTTTCTCAAGCTTAGAGTTACAGCTATGCTCTGAGTCTGCCGTGATAGGCAAACATGGCCTGATCCGTTGTTTGAAACATCCTGAAACTGGGGATGACACTGGAGAATGACAATTATAAACTATTTCTAGACATCCTAGCTAGGCCTGATATTTTTCCACAAAAATTCCTGTGGCATTCCACTCCACAGCTTCAGGATTATAAGCCCTCTACTGACCTATGCAGGGACTGATCCTGGTTATTTTCTCTAGCTACAACCTAGAAGTGGAGAGGAAATACATTCTCCTCACACCTGGGATGGAATAACCACCTGAAACAGTACAGGCCAGAGACCAACCAGCGAGGATTCTTGGTAGATCTTATGAATAAGCATAAAATCATACACCTTGGACTTATGCCTAAGCGTAAGTCAGCTGCATGCCCTAGCAGTGATGAAGGCCTGCAGCACACTTGGCTGTAATAACAGGGGTGTAGCCAGAAACTCAAGCAAAGTAATTATTATTCCTCTTTACTGGGAACTCATTAGTCCACATCTAAAATACTACATTTGGAGTCACCTAGTACTAGGAAGGTCTTGATAAACTTGAGCAAATGCAGTGGATAGCAACTGGCCACAGGGCTGGAGTACACGACTTATGAGCTAAGGAGCTAGGGGAACTGGGCTCGTTTTGCCAGGGAGAAGTACCACTTACGAGGAAGTGACCAACACAGTGACAGGTTCTTAACTGAGGTGAGAAAGGTCACAAATTGAAACAAACAAGATTCAAACAGGATGCAAGGGAAAAAACCAACCAAACCAACCCAACACACTATGAGGATAACTAAGGTCTGTAATAAGGGCCCTGAAAGGCTACAGAATCTCTGTTCTTGGAGGTTTTCAAGGACCTGACTAGAGAAAGCCTACACAGCCTAGTCCAAATTCAGTGGTGACCCATCTTTGACAGAGTTTGAATTAAGTGACTCCTGAGTCTCTTCCAACCTGAATAGTTCTGTATGTTCTGTTTTACCTGAGGAAATAAAATAAAAATAAATGCATAGCCCATGTAAACAACTGGAGGTGAGTTCCTCACCCTGAAAAAAAACTTCTTTTAATAACAACATAGCTACTAATTGATCAGGAGACAGAAAAGGAGCAGAGGTGTAAAAAACCTGCTGAAAGAAAAATGTCAATTAAAGCTCATACATTCTATCACTTCCCCCCAAAATGTGCACGCCATTCAGTTAGACAGTTCAAAGGTTTTTCAGAATATTCTTGGAGGGTTTTTTGTCAAAAGCTCAGCAGGTATTTGATACTAACACCGAGCTACCAGAACCATGTATTAAATTGCATTCTGGGATGTTGGAACAGGGATTCAGCATGATACCCTTCAAAACCTCAAACATGAAATTTCCTCTTTATTCGTGTACATCAATATATTCTGAAGCGTCTCCTTCGTCTCTGGGCAAAATGCCTTCTAGGCATGGAAAATAGGGGCAACTGGCAGAAAAGTATTATTTGTTTCTTTACTGACTGCAATAACCTGGCAGAGAAAGAATGTGTTTCACAGAAGCATTTTAAAATGTCACAGAGTTCTTTAAATGTAATAAACCAGAAGCTTTTTGCAATCTTAGACAAAAAATCCTGTCAAAAATGAAGGAGATGAAAATTCGAAGAGGCTTACAATCTCCTCCTTAGAAATACTGTTCCATTCAAATTCCTATATCAAATTTTATAAAGCACACTAGAAAACTAAAATGCCTTGGAAACCACCCACAACCCCTGCAGTGCTATTTGTACTCCCACAGTAGCCTTAGAACTCTACAGGAATTAGCCTCACCAGCATAGCAAGTTCACTGGCCTTCAGTGTGTGAAGTAGTTGGTAATTAACTTTATATACTAAAAGTAGTTCCACTAAATTAGCTTAGCTTTTTAACAGTAGTCCCAGTGAGGTTTGTGCTTAAAACTTTCTACATTAAGGGCCTTAGTCCTCACACCCCTAACTTAACACAGAAACATCCAGAAAAAAAAAAAAGCATTCTGGTTAAACAAAAGAAAACAAAATTGAAATATCAATAGCAGAAATCTAGCAAATGGCTTTTATTATTAAATTAGATTGAACAGACTCTAATCTCCATCTGACAAGCCCACCACAAGTGCTAGACTACTGTAGTACTGTGCTGATACCTATGGTATCTGGACTACTGACGTTTTGAATACCAGAAAGATGTATAACAAGTATAGATTCTTTACTCCACATCTATTTTATGGTTTCAGATCATCACTGCAGGTACTTTCTGCCCTACACAAGTGACTGAAATGAGGCACACTCACGCTTAAAGCTTTTAAGAATGCTGGCATCACTTTTTTCACAAGGCGAAAGAAATATGCTACAGAACTATTATACCAACAGTATTTTTCAGCCAGTAGACTATGAATTCCTTTGGAGAGAAAAAAATATTTCAAGCCAAAAAAACCCCAAAAATAGACATAAAAGCAGGGGGAAAAAAAAAAGAAACAAGAAAGATTATTTACTATTGACGCCTCAAGCAATACACAAGATTTTACTTCACAGACTAAAAAGAAGATAAGAGCAGAAGTTCGCAGAAGAACCAACCTTGTATCTTCCAAAGACACTTGACCAGATTCTTCATCCACTACGATTTTACAGTGATCTCCAGACACCAACTTGTTGCCAGGGAAAGATAAGTCACAACCTTAAACAGAAAGCAGATTTTCCAGTGTGCTTAAAAATACAGATTACACAAACAGATCAGCATCCTACATGCTGATATAGCCAGCATTCTACATGGCTATAAACACACCAACTGACTCACGTACATCTGCCACAGTTCAAAATTTCTACTAGCATATAGGCAGCACAACATAAATACAAGTGGCAAGATGGTTCCATGTTCCATTATTTTCACCATTTCAAGGTGGTTTAGTTCCCCCTCCCCCCCCCCCCCCCCCAGTCCTAGCCCTTACAGATGGAAATCAAATCACAGTTACTCTGAACACTTCAAATATGTGTGAATTTATCTCTGTATCACTCTAGAACAATCTAAATTGTAGAGGTATACATCACAGAGGACCCAGCTCTTTTTCCACATCGTTGTAACACTGTTACATTGCATTTAACTTCTGCTTCGTCCCAATATACTGAGGGGAAGTAGGAGGAATCAACAGCTGATAAATAAGAATAGTATTACTGTTCTATGTTAAAGTATTTTTCTTTTGTTTTTAAAATAGGACGATTTTCCTCATCTTTGTTGACAGCACTATTACATTAATAATGCTGATGGGAGATTAAAAATCCAGGACTAAGATTTAGGGATATGGAGAAGTGTAATGAGAACATTGACATGATAGAAATCTTTCTACCTGTGACTCCAGGGCTCTGAGCAATTCTAGTAGTTTTACTTCATTTTAACACCGAACGTTAAAGGCAATGCAGAAGATTCCCTGCGTAAGACACTCATCTCTCCCACAAGTGACTCAAAGGACTTGCTTACATAAAGGTTATAATTAACAAATATGATTCACTTCCACCTATTCACACTGTAGGTACACTGTACCTCAGCCCACAAGACAACGTATCCAGAAGGAAAGCAACAGTCTCTATGTATGCTGGTGACAGCTCATCACTAGTCTACACCTAACATTCAAGGAACAATCAACAGCTAGTTAACCCTCTGCCACACAACGTGCCATCCTAGGAAGCCCACTGCAGATGACTCATCTACATTTTTTTCAGGAGCATGACATTTCCATTCTGTTCTATGGAGTTAGACTTTCATATGAGAGCGGGAAGAACAAAATGCTCTAAACAAGTATGTCTAATGCCCTGAAAGATTTCCTAAGTAATACTATGACCCAAAGCTTGGTATTTTTGTAACTCCTTATTTGATTAATGCATTAGCAAACAGCTATGGAAGCAACAGAACATACAAAAATCAATCATCTGCAAGATAACCCTCAAGTAGACCTCAATTTGAAGAATTTACCTACAGCTTAGATAATGATAAGCAATCTAAATGTGTATTACCAAATATAAATAGGAAAAACATTTTTCCTACAATACATCATCTCAATTTCTCACAGAGCTATAGCATCTGGTGTTTATTCAAGACTATTTACAGAATGTCACTGGTCAGTCAAACTGATGAACAGGAAACTAAAATTAGTGCTGTCAGTGCAGAGTAAACGAATTAAAACACTGTGATGTTTCTTTTAAATACAATAACCATGAAAACCTTTAAAATAAAGACAAGTAGTAATAGCCCTGGACTCCAAGAATAAAGCTTGCAAATCCACTCTCTGAGAAACTTTGAGTACTTATTAGCAATCTTTATATGGCCAGAAGAATTAAGGGCTTTTATGTGGGCGTTTTCTTTTCTGTGAAGCACAAGCATTTTGCATTGCAGCTCCAACTTCTTTTAACCACAGAAACGAAATGGGAACATAAACAGGTCTGATACACAGAAACCCTTCTGAAACAACAATTGTTTTTTTTCTTATTTGTACAAACTGTCACAGACAACCTAAAAAGCATATTCACTTTTAAACATGCACATGCCACAAGCCGGTAAGAAAGGAAAGGTCAGTGTAAAAACTTCCTCTTCACACAGGGCCAAGAGGTAAATTAGGAATAAGACACCGTCTGGCAAACACCTCCCACAGTCGAAAGCACAACACCCAACTAGTTTCAGTGCGCCTTCTAACGTTTTAAAGGCCAGGAGGGGCGGATCACCGCTGTCCACCGAACACCGCCCCCCGCCCACGCACCATGTCCCTGTCCCACCTTTCTTCCGGCCAATTGTCCATTCTCTTTTCAGCAGCAAGACGTGCGGCTCTGCCTCATCAGCACCCAGCCGGATCAGCTTGCCCCAGGGCTGCTGCTGTTGGCTCTGCTCGCCCCCTTCCGAGTGCTCCATTTGGATTCACATCTGACAAAAACAAAGAAAGCGAACCCAAACGCCACCATCACACAGCACCCAGGGGTGGGGGGTGTGCAGA
>NW_010233893.1:0-1159 GCF_000690775.1 Eurypyga helias
TGGGGGAGATGCTGCTCCGGGAGCCCCGCAGCCGCCGCGCTCCGCACTAAGCGCCTTGTCCCACTGTCCCAGCATTAAACAGCTCTAGCAGCTGCGATGGTGGACAGTTAAGATTATATATGATGTAAATATATTGTGGGTTTGTCAGCTCCCCCAAACCATAAAACTTAGTTTAATGACATCACGTGCTCCCTGAGAGCCATTCAGGGCTTTTGCTTAGGGCCATCCACATAAATAACCTTCAAAAGTTTTAAACTACTAAATTCACGTAGAAGCCATGAGTATTTCTGCTAATGTTCTCGGTGAAACTAAAAGAGCGTTGCTTTTTTTAATTAAAAAACCAAAACAAAACCAAAACAAACAAAAAAAGTCCTGGATCTCTCTCTCTATAAAAAAAGGACCTTTGATTTGTTTGTTGTTTTTGGGCCATTTTAAGTTCTCACGGGGTTGACACGGATGACGGGGCAAGGTAAGTCCTTTTCTATTTCCTTCTTGAGTCTTTGGGAAGGGATTGAGAGGGGAAATAAAAAGGCAAATCTCTTCCAGACAGCACCAGCAACAACACCCACCAAACAGCCACCCACTCCCCAGAAAAATGCCCCTTAAAGACGCGAGGGCTGAGGGGTGCAGAGAGCCCCCCCCGGCCCCCCTCTCCCCCCCTTCCCAGGGCAGGAGAAGCCAATAATTAATCATAAGTAGCCGCACTCCTCTCCGCAGGGTGGAAAAGGGAAAGTTTGAAATTTAAAGTGGTTTTGGGGTTGGTTTGGGGCTGTTTTGGTCTTCCCCCCACCCGCTCTCGCAGATAAAACACGCGTGGTCTGAGAGCTGCTTAACCCTTGCCTTGACAAACCCAAGCTGCCTTGACAGCTTCTCGGTTAAAAAGGAGAGGGAAAAGGTGTCGTTAGAGTGCGAAATGTAATCAGAATAAAAAATAATAACCCAGAGACGCTGCAATAATACCGGGGAGAGTGAGGGGAAGACGTTGCTTAAGAGAAAATTGAACGGAATAACGAGCAATTACCACTACACGCCAAGAGGGTTTTGTGCCTGAACGACCAGTCAATAGGTTTACACAGCATGGGGAAAAAATAAAAACCGCGGAAAAAAGAAAAGGATAAAAAAGAGATTGGAACCGCAGCCACCCTGAAATCCCCCCCCC
>NW_010233893.1:1187-1823 GCF_000690775.1 Eurypyga helias
TACAGGCAGCAAATGCGTGTGCGAGGCGAGCCTTGCCTGGCTCCGCAGTATTTCACTCCAAAGCGACGGGAAAATGACAGTCGAGACGGCAAATTAAAACAAAGCATTAAAAAAAAAAAGAGGGTTTTTATCCAGTGAGTGTTAAACGACAGTAAAATGAAACATCTCTGCAGCTCGCAACCCGCCAACTAACCAGAACGCAACATCCACGAGTAAGAGCCATCAAATACAATAATAAGAATAATAAAATTTGAAATAAAAGCCCTCGGAGATGGGGAGAAGCCCCGCTGGAGCACGCTGGGCTAATTGCACCCCCGAAGGCAGCCGGAGCCGCTGCTGGAAGAAACTTTTGTTTTGCAGGTTCAGGAAATTGTTCCGTTGTTTCCCCCTGTGTAAAGGAAATCCTATAAAGTTTTATGGAGCTTATTGGCTTCTCCCAGCATTTGTTTTCGCCTGTAAATAGCTGGGAAGACACGGGAGGAGCCACCCTGCGTGTGCGCGTCTGGGTGCGCAGCGAGGCAGCTGCCGGGGGAAAGCGAGGTTGAGCTCTATGCAAATACGGCGGCGCAGGGATGGGCGCTGTGCACGCGCCCCGTGCACGCGCCCCGTGCACGAGTGGGTGTGGAGCCAGGGGAG
>NW_010233893.1:1888-2989 GCF_000690775.1 Eurypyga helias
GGAGGGGTTTGGCAGCCCGGCGCCTGTGCCATATGGCTGTAGGTATGGAAAAGTCCATATGGACACAAGTGTTTGCCTCCGGGATGCACGGACACCCTATGGAAAGCGTGTTTCCACCCCTGGGGCAGAGCCCATGTGTTCCGCGTTAGGCCCCTCCACCTTGGCAGAGACAGAAAAGAACATGCGTTTCCTTTAAAAAAACCCCAATATAGAGAGATTTAAAAGCCAGGAAGGGGGTGCAGCCGCCCCCTCTCCCCCGCAGCCTCCCCGGGAGCTGCTCCCCATTGCGGGGTGGGGTACAACAGGGCCTGGAGCCTCCCCACCTACCCAGACAGCCCCCCTCCCCCCCGCATCCCAGTCACCTCCAGTCAGGCACTGGGAACTCCTTCCCGCATCCAGGTGCTGCCCAACCTGCAGCCAGAGGCAGCGGCTGCGCGGTTTTGGGGCAAAATCGTTTTATCCCGAGTAGACGTTGGGGAGAGGAGAGGAGGGAGGAGAGAGGCGCAGGGAGAGGGTCATTTTAATCCAATATTCCTATTAAAATGCCATCTGCCAGGCGAGGAGAGCAGCCTGGAATGAACAGCCTGAGAGAAATGAAGATTAAAAAGTCCGAGGTGGGACAGGGAGCAGCTCACCTTCCTCAGGGCCCAGCCGGCCTTTAATCACCACACTAAAAAAAAAAAAAACCGCTTTCCTCCCCCTTTCCCCACGCTCTGGGACGCAGGAAAAGCAGAACGGACCTTTTCAAGGGTGGGGGGACAAGGATAGGCTAAGCTCAATCATCCCTTCAGCCCTGCTGGAATCTGCCCTTTTTTACACAAATAAGACAATCCAACACTTTGCCAAAGTAGTAAAAGAGCAGAAAGCTGCTCAAGGCGGGGAAGAAGCACAGAAATACCTGCCCGGCGCGCCAACTTTTGGGTTATTTACTGTTTATTCCATATGACAAAATAGAAGTTTCATTGCCCTTTCGCAGACGAAACGGTAACTAATAAATATACCGAGTACATCATTGGGGGGGGATAAAAGACATTACTGCGATGGACTGAATTTAGACAGAAATGTACAAATTGGGGTTCGCCTTGGCTTTTTTTTTTTTTT
>NW_010233894.1:0-53275 GCF_000690775.1 Eurypyga helias
CCCCACCGACTTCCACGCGGGATCACGCAGCCACGTCCCCCTTTCCCCGCTCTGCAGCCGGTGTGTAACGCGTGACGGGACCCTCCCTCCGCTCCCCTCAGGTCCCTCAGCCACCTCCGAAATGCGACTTAGCAGCTGAAACAAGGACAAACTCGGCATTTCCTGAGGCAAAGCTCGAACACCCGGGCCGGACCTACCCAGGGGCATCGACCTGCCGCCACCTGGGACCGTTCCCTTTAGGGAAAGGGAAAAAAAGTACCTGCCTCAGGCACTCGCCCCCACAGATGTGTTCCGAGACCGATGGCAATTCTGCTGTTTTCAGGTATTTTGCAGAACTTTTAATAGCAGAACTGACTTTAAAGGATCAGCTTTAGGATATGCGTGAAGACCGTCGCTTCAGGTGTGAGGCCACACAAAATCAGGCTTTTCCAACGCAGCAAAACAGAACACGCACTTTTAAACTGACACCTCGTGCAATTTGCTGGTTTGATTTCTGACACGTAATTTATTTATTTTGAAAGAGGACTGCGAACGCGGTGAGAGTGACTGCATGCGCTACGCCACGCTGCACCCTTCAGCATCCACGAAACCACCGGGGCCAACCACTGTTCCGGCAACGTTGATACGTGTTTTCTCAAACCCATATGTTCTCTTCCGTTTCACAGATTTACCCGGCACAGACGCACAGATCTCCAAGCAGCAGGGGAAAAAAACCCCAAAACAGTGTGTGTAAGTTACATTCATAAAGTCACGCTTTGTATTATGCAGGAACCACTAACATGTTCTTCTCGCCACATACACGTTGCCACATGTCAGACTTTCTTGCTGCAATTACTATCAACGACTTCCATTGTGTCACTTCATCACAAGTCTGACTGCATCTCAGACCCATACAATACTTGGGAACGAACGCGGCATGGAAATTAAAGCCTCAGCTGTAATTTTTGTTGACTGAGAGCTGTAATTATTTCAGTATCAAACAAATACGGAATCATATTAACTAGCATTTGAGTACAGCTTAATCAGTCATACAGTCAGAACATGATATAACCAAATAAATTATTTGCCTGACATTATAATTTCATGAATTAACAAAGCTCTATTTGCACTGATTATGAGAGTTCTTCCTAGGATAAACTCGTTCTACTTTCCTTTGCATTTTGTATAACTCTGTGGCCCCATCTACTGGATAACTTTAACATACACACTGGAGAAGAACATTTTTTGTGTACCTGCGAGTATCTCTACAAAAATTAAGTCATTACAAGAACTTTTAGGCAAGTCAATCATGTACAATGAATGTACGAGCTGAGTCTTTTTCTTGCCCTTTCTATAGCAAAGGGGTGGAGTTCATCATAAAGCTTGGTGAGGTTCCATCTGAGACTGTTTCTCATGAAAGCATCTCAGTTTTCCACACTTCTGTTAGCCTTGTCCTTTGGTTGTCAGCCAGAAAAATCTGTCAAAACAGGAGTTTGTTTATTTGTTCTTGGCTGCAGAATTTGGAAAGACATCCTCTGAACTTAGGGGGTTATTTCATTTGCTCTTTAACATCGATACTGGAGTAAGGGCCTATTTAAAATACCTCTTGTTAAACTTGCAAGGTGAGTCAGATCTTGTTTCAGAGAGCATATTTTATTGAGCCACTCGGGAAAAAATCTGATCAAGCGCTTTTTCATCAGAATTTACTGATTAAAGTTACTCATTGAAATCAGCTACTGCTCTAGACCTGTGAACTCCTAGTGGGCTTCAGGCTCTGCCTGAAATGAGCCTGCCTGACTCTTTCGCCTTCTCTGGACTGGAGCCCTTGGTATTTATGGGTCGTTGGTCAAAGAGGCTCAGGGGAGTCCTGCTGCAATCCTTGCGATTTTACTGTTACTGCTGATATGGTACTATACTTAATTATTGCTACTAAGGGACATTTTCTGTCTTTTGCAGGCATAAATAGTATTTTATGGAAAGAGGGAGAGGCTAAATAATTTCTCTTTGCGAAAAATTTTGAAACCTAAGTGTTTAGTGGCATAGTCTCTGTCTGTTTCTTGAGCTAACATATATTATACTAACATAAGCAGGCTTCTCAGTGTAATTTTATTAGTACTGGATATTTTGTTGATCTTGTTATGTCAGTTACAAATATAAATCACACCCCTAATAGCAATAGCTATGCAGAGACTTTTTTCAATCTAGTTTTGCTGGTTTTAAAGTTCAGAGTTGTATTTCATTGGGGTGGTTTTTTTTTGTTTGTTTGTTTGTTTTTTAAATCACACCTTTACGTTATTTAGTCTTCAGTCCTATTTTCAAGGAATCACGTACACACAGAGCATACTGAGTGGAACACTTAAACAGCTATCACATTCATGAACTGATTTATGATACTGACTTGTACCTGTTGTTATTTGTTATATGAAAATTGTAAAGCATGGTGATGATTTTTGGTTTCATTTAAAAACAAGAGAGATTCATAGAAGATCATTATTCAGCAGAGGTTAGATGAGGAGGTGCAAAGTATTCCCTCCTCCATCTCCCAAGAGCTGTATTTACTCTCTCAGTCTTCACCAGAAGTCAATTTTAGTGCTATTCTTCCTTGTTATCCAGTATAACAAAGACACAATCAGCGGGATTCTCACTGTAGCTCATTAGACCAGATGCTGGTTATGGCCTGTGCTGGTAGCTCAACTTGAACAAACAGCTAGAGGGCTAAATCAAATCCCTCCTGCATCATCTCCATTAGCTCATTGCCTTCAGATAACAGCAGACCTAATCAGGAGCTATTTGGGCAAATTAAATTAATGTTTGGGACCCAGTCTTCCTAAGAATACAGAGATGTCTGCAAATATCTATTAAGTAATTACTATTTTATCTAAAACCAACTCACAGCCCTGGCACGTAGCAGCATATTTAAGTTGCCCGTGTAGAGAAGGGCAGAGTGGTGGCAGCGAGGCGGCTGTGACTGCAGAGGGCAAGCTTGTCCAACGAATCTTCTCCTTCCTCATGCCGTGGCTACTCGCAGTGAAGGATGGCTTATGGAAAAGGCAATAGCCCATCAGCCATATTGGGGCGTCTCATACACAGAGTGTGGTTCAGATGCTGCTCTTTAGCATTATAATGCTTTCTTGTTATTGGAAATAATAATAATAATAAAGAAATCTCTGTATATGCAATGCAAAGCCCTTAAAAGGTAGAAGGGGGCGAGGGCTGGGCTGTTTTTCAGGACTGACAAGTGGACGACAGGCAGTTTTCTCACTCTCGGTTCTGTGCTGCATCTCCTGGACCGCACAGCCTCAGCACACTGTCACTGCCCTGGGACTCCCATGTGAAGTTGGACAAATCTGTACCTCTCCTCCTTCTAAAACACTGAGAATTCCAACTGAAAATTATCTTTTTTTAACAACATACTACGGAAAGTCACTAAATTTGATAATTTGATACTAAAACCACGGATACCTTGTTTTGCCTATGGCTGACAGAGTGAAAACTCTTTCAGAAGTAAGTCTATTACACCTATTCACACTTCTTTAAAAAAAAGAAAAAAAAATTAGATAGGACCTCCCTCTGGAATTCTGCTCTCACAATGTGGTGTTAATCCAAGAGTTTTCCTGCCTCTCTTCCCTTTCCTTTCGGGAAACAATCCTCCTTTTTCCCTGGATCAAGGCTGGAGATAAATATTCTGTTGTATATGTAGGAAACGTTTCTCAAGTTCAGCTTCTCAGAGAAAAAAGGTGCATCATCTAGTTCTCCCAGCTTCCTTCCTGAAGAGTGTTTTCCTGTGATGGATTCTAGATTTACAAAGAAATGATGAAATCATTATTACACTGCACAATATTTTAAGTCTTGACTCTACTTTGCTGTATGAGATTACCTTGTCCACTGGAAGGTAGAATCCTCTGCTTGAATCTCACAGGAAAACTTACAAAGAAATAAACCGGTAGCTCTGTGTCACCCACAGAGTCCTGGTTCAAATCCAAGCCTTCTCCAACTAATGTAATGCCATGCTGCTTGCATGGCTATCTCCTGTCCTAATTAACCAGGAGTCTCAGCTGAGCTCTCTGCTGGATTTTAATTAAAGAGTTATTAATTCATGGGGAAAAAATTGACAGATGTTTCAGGTTGGTCGTAGCAAATTAAAAGGCAGGTGCTCGGCATAAAAACTCGGAAATGATTAAACAAATGACTCATGGATGTTTAGCTGTTCTACAGTGAGCCACGTACATAGTACCATTCAGTATATTGTAGCACAGAGTGACTTCTCAGGATAAAAATAACAATAGGAACGGATTTTGCTCTGTCTAGTTTTTAAAGGTAAAGAAGCTTATAAATCTGTGTTCTTAATTTGGTTTATAGCTTTTTTCCTGGGTTTATTTTACTCTTCTTTCCTCTAAAAAAGAAAATCCACTATTAGGTTGTTAGTTTAAAAAAAGTTGTGTGATGCCAAGGTAAACGAAGGAACAAGTTGGTAACTCTACAATTACTGTTATTCACACTGAGCATATATATCATATGAAGTAAAAGACTAATTTTCATCTTTTATAAGGGACAACAAATGTTGTCATAATTTCACTAATAACTTCAATCACTTGACAAAGCAGCTTAGAAAAATGTTAGCTCACATCAAATAAATGCATTACAGGAAACAGAGGCATGGCCTGAAAAGCTACCAAGGTCAATATTTTAAGGAAAGCAAGAAGCAGCCAGTGCCACGATTCTGAGCTCTCCATCAATTATGCTGTTCCACAGGAGTCTTTATCGAAGGTCTCAGCAAGTCTCATCTATCATGATGGTACACACAGTCTCTCAGCTGAACTGAGGAAATAGTCTTTCAGTAGATGGGGATTAAAGAGCATCATTTGTATACAGGCTCTCTATCCCTGTTTTGGTGTTTTTCTGCTGGGGGAAGGAATGTTACACAGCTTGTGTTGTTTGTTTTTTAAACTGAACCACATATGCAACTTGTGGTACAATCCTCTTCTGAATGAGCCATTTTGTACCACATAAAAAATGTCAGTGTTTTGCCCATGTTAGGATTTCCCTAGTGGTTTTGTTTTCTCTTTAACAAAAGGACGGTTCAAACTGCTTCTCGTCCACATCAATCCAAAAACTATTCAAAGCCAAAACCCATTACCTTTCATTTTGAGAATGCAGAACCAGATATGCTGACAATTTCTGAACTAGAACTGAATGAAAACAGATTCCCAGGATCAGTTTTGGTTTTGACAAATCGGTATTCACTTATCAGAAGTGTTTTGTTGGAGAAATTCCCCACCAGCTGTAGATTTTACAACATGTTTAACTGCCTCACAGCTAACAGGAAGTTAAAAAAAACCAATCCAAAAACCACTTTCCAATAGTGGAGACACAGTTACGGGGACCTACCAAAAGACGCGCTTCAAATAAAGTGATTTTCCTGCTGTCAGAGTGGATGATGTAGAGAAAATGTTGCCAACGCAAAGACTCAACTGTGTTATCTGCCAGTTAACAGAAGAAACAAATAAATGCAGGTTTTTGTGCTGTAACTCAACGAAAGCCAAAAATTATCTTTCCCGTTGCTAAGGGAGGCCATGTTCATCTGGTTTCTCAATGTGAACCCAGAAACAGTCTGCCCGTGTTTGGACTGAGCCCTGTTCTAAGGAACAAAGTATTCGGAATCCTTTTACTTAACCACACTTCCGCGTGGTTAGTGACTGCTGTCCTGCGCGCGGCTCTGACCTACGGGGATTCTGCCCGGTTGGTGCTAATAGATTAATGCATGTGGCCAAAATGGAGATTTATGGCATTGTCACCTCTGTGTCATGCTAAGCCGCGAGTACTGTGGAGCAGGGGAATGACACGTATTTCATGGAGTTCAGGCTCACTTTGCATTGCAGTTCACTGGGGTTTGCAGCATGTATATAAACTGAACAGGTTGCACAGTGACCTGTCACGGAGCCTGAGCTCACTGTAATTAAGTTCAGTAAGGAGGGAAATTGCAGAAGGTATGTTCCCTATAACAGGATGGAGCAGGTTGAAATTACTGCTCATTGCTCCTCTGAAACTTCAGGTAAAAATCTCCAAATCTCTGCTCAGAACAGCTGTAAACCTCAAAATGTACTTTTCTGCTTTGGCTGCATCTCCACACTGATGTTTTTGGCAAACATTTCTCTGCAGTACATTTTACTCAGGGAGCTGAAGAGCTGGCATTTGCAAGACTGTGCAGCTACCATTAATTTAATGCTGTGTGAAACAATTCTGATTATGTCTAAAAGGTACAGTTCACACACTGCAGGAATCCCACTGGTATTTCCAAAAGCAGAGAGCAGTTTTGGATGCACTGTGCACGCTTACTTTAACAGAGAGCACATATCCTGTAGGCAAAGTGGAAATTCCAGCTTGTCCGTACTTGAATTTTCACCACAGCTTTCACTGGGTAACGATGCACCAGCATCAGCAACGTAGGCGTTTTTTACTGAAATATTTAATGCAGTAGAAGAGTATCAAAATTATCTGAACAGTTTGTTGTGCGGAAGGCTGTAAGGAAGAGCCTCCAAGAATTGCTTTTTCCACCACGATCAATATGTCAGAGGTCTTCCCATAGTAGACTGTTACACCAAGTCTGTTGCTGCTTACTAATATGGTTAGCTCTGAATCTGAGCAAGAGTTCTTCCATCTTTTCTCCGAATTCAGGACACTCATTTTCCTTGCAATGACATTAATTTATGTGCACTCCCTACTTCTAATCTTGTGAGCAGGGAGACTGCTGAATTGTACACATAACTATGCTCAAAAAGACACATGAGATTCAGAGCCAAACAACACTTTTGCCCTTTCAGCTTAGAAGAATCGTAGTCCTTGGCTTTGCACTGATGCTTTCTGAAAACCATTGCTGGATTTCAGCATGAAAGCAGTCTTCCTGGGAAACCTGAACTCGGCTTCTGCTCTGTCACAGTCTGGGTTTGTTCTGGCCAGCCACTCAACAGCAGTCCTGGCAGGGAGGAGAAGGGACATGGTATTTGCAGGTATCGGAAGTCACAAGGAGAGGCAAAAGGAATGACTCATTACACACATGCTGGATGGTGCAAATGCCTGCTCAGGAACACCAGTTTGGACAGGAACACAAACCACCAGTTTGTGGCTGGAGCTCTCCCGTACATGCTCTGTTCTATGCAAAGCCTAATGCCAGGAGTTCTCAACAGCTCAGTGCGGGTTGTTCTTGTCACTAAGGACAATGCTGGGCTCCTGCTGACACACCTGACAGACCACTCTCTTTTGGAAGTCCTACTTAAAGGAGCTTTTGAGATCCAGCATTGAGTAACTCAGTTGCAAATTGCTACACTTCTCTCAAAGTGAGATTTTGTGTTAGAAAATGTTCCTGAGTCGTCAGAGTGGCTATCAGTACCTGTCTTCGGTCAAATGTGAAGAAGGAGAGATGAGGCTGGAGAAAATACTATCAAGAGTAACAGACAGCAAACAACCTTTCAGTTCATGGCCTGGTATCATTTGACAAAGCAGTAGCCTGCAGGTGGGAAGCATGAAGATTGTTTCCTGATGCACTACGTGCATGCTCACACACTCCCCTTCCTTAGAAACCTGTTCTGTGGTCATTTAGCAGAATTTGCCCAGAAACATTTCTCTAATTTCACAGAAGGCCTACCATACATTTCTTATTTGACTATTTTTTGCTTGTTTCACATTTTCTTTTGGCCTCTAAAACTGTTACCAGGCCCAGTTCCCCACCCTTTTGTACAACAGAATTGTTCTCTAAAATGTTTTCCATCCGCTTATTCCTCGAACTGTGTCCACAATAAAGATTTCTTCCATCATGAACTGAAACACAAAGCTACAAAAAGGGCCCTGACATGACTGTTCACTTGACCACTTGCTTACATCTACATCCTGTGCCTATGCTACAGTCTTGTCTGCAGGGTAGACCTTTATAGTCTGGCTCCTCTCCATACAACAGCCCCCCAGACAGCTCTACCTGTATGGATCAGAGATCAGATTATTAACTCTGAGGAGCTCAAACCTTCCCACCATACGCACGTGTAATGCACTCTGGTGCTCAAACTCTCAGCAATTATAAATGACAGCATTTATTAATTTTAGCTACTTATATGGTCCCCATTGCTACAGTAACTGAATGCTTTATACTCCTTAACGCATTTACTTTCCAATTCCATACTGAGGTCGTGAAGCAACAATAGATTAAATGTTAGAGTCATTAATTTCTCTGAAGTCCCTCTTTTGATGCCTAGTTCCAGAGATCTGATGCTTGAAATACACTCTCAGCTGTGGCCTGACTAAAGACTGGAAAATTTTGCTTCCATGCCTGCCCACAAAGTCTTTTGTCATGACCGAATCGAATACCTTGGCCCCTAATTCACACCTGTCTTCAGGAGCAGTAAGAAACTAGGTTCTCTGCTGTTGATGTAAGCAGTACCAGAGGGTTCTCATTGGAAATATGTAGGATTATGCCTTGTTTCACAGAACTAGGTTCCAAAAGCCATATAGGAATGTAAGGATGCTGAGGGTGCCTTCTTAGTTTCCGGCCACTGTGTTTTTTATTTCGCATTCCATTTAATGAGCCTTGCTCTCCTTACACATCATGTAGGAAGTCTGAGCATCATCAGGATTTGAACTTTGATGCCTGTAAAGCCTTTTTTGCGTCTAGATATAAGGAATTTGCCCAAGGTTACACAAAAGATCTGTAGTAAATTAGGGAATTGAGCCTAAGCCTCTTATATCTTAGAGTAGCAGCCTGACTGTTGCTTTCAGAAGAGCTTCACTACATTACATCAGCTAAGTGTCTGGCTCAATCACTATTCTGTGGATTACCAGAGGGCAGATTAACTGAAGTCTATTGAATTTTTAAAACATAAAATAAATACCTGCTGTAAGCCCTTAACAGGTTTCTCCTAGCAAGGTTTTGAGATTTCCAACACTGTCTTAATTCTGTATCCACATACATGCACAAAAATTGGCAGTACATGTACCTACACAGTAGTAGAGCAAAGCCTCATAACATTATTTAAGGTTAATGAAAAGCGATGTCATTCCTGGCATCCCAGATAAATGATGTTTTCCATTGCTATACACAAATGCACTGAAATATAGTTAGCATTTCATCTGCTAGGCAAGAATAACCGCAGCCCATTTCAATCTGGGATTCTCTAACCACCCATGAAAGATAAGATGTTGTGCATTTACCATCAATTTTCTGATTTGGTGGAGAACGATAGCTGAAAGCAAGGCAGACAGAACCTCTCGTGAAGTGGCTTGTTACTTATAATTTCTTTGCTGTGAGTTTGTGCCTAACCCTCAGCTGAGCCAAATCTGCATTCAGCTGCATCTGGTAATACAGCATGCACAGCTCAAGGTCACTAGCTCTAAATTGGTCTCACTTGAATGGTAATAAGCTTCAAGTAGTGCTTAGTCTTAGCTTTGATTCAGTTAACAGTTCACCATTATCTTGTGAGCAGGGTACCTGAGCTGCAGTTAGACTCTTGCTGTTCCTGGTGCTCAAATCAATCGCAGAAATTACACAATATTGCTCAATATTCTCAGAAGACTTGTGAACACAGATGTGCAAACCTGTGCACCAGGAAAGTGATCACTAGTTTCTCAGTGTTACCCATCAGTTCTAGTTATTTAGCAAATAGCATACAGACATAATAAAGGAATTTAATTCTACCACCACAACCTGGAACAGCAACACAATGGTAAGAGGTACAACGGCACAGGTAAGGTGCACAGCACTGGCAGGCTGCGATCCTGAGACTGCTCCCATGGAAGACAAACCAAATCTTTCCTCTGCTCTTCTTTCAATCCTTTTATTTCTGAGGTCTAAAGGCAAGCCCACTAACATATGGCTAATTAAACCTCTGATCTTTAACTGTTGTGTGGCTGGTGTAGCCTTCACACACAGTATCACACAGCAGAGCTGCTGCAAGTAACATCCTAATAACCTGCTAGCATTCATTAACAACTGTTAGAGGGAATTGGTTTCAAAGCCTCTCTGTTTAACACAGACAGGACCTGTAAGTCTGCATACTGAAACTATTTTTAAAAACCCAGCTCAATTGCAAACTGAAAGAGCTAAACCCTATGAGGAAACAGTAATGACCTTTGCTGGGATATAGTTTGCTTTGCCCGAGGATGTTTAACTTCTTGATTCAGTCAGTCATTCTGGACAATTCAGTTTGGCAACCCTTTTTAATTTCCCTCGTTCTTATGAACAATGTTAATATTTAATATTTAGCTATCAGTTGAGTCAATCTTTATTACCCTGTTTTTTTTTTTACAGTTCTTTCTATATTTTTAATGACTGATTGTACATATACATTTTACAGAATGACTGATTTTATATTTTCAGTTAGAAAATCGTAGTGCTTAGTCCTTTGCTTTTTAAGAGGCAACTTATTAGGGGTTTTTTTTTGATTAGGACCATGATCTTGTCAATCAAACCTCTACAAATAAACAGTCATTCAACAATTTCTCTCATTCCCAAATAACTATGTTTTAGTTAATGTGTACTTTATCTAAGGCAAAATTTATTATTTCTAGTCAATACACATTTCTGTAGCTGTGGGAAGCACAGGACCTACAGTTCATATGCTCACAAGTTCCTACTCTGTGGAAGCGTCTTTGGTCTATCATGAGATATGGTTTAGTGGCGGACAGATATGATTGGACTGGATGATGTCTAAGGTCTTTTCCAACCCAGTGATTCTATGATTCTATTCTATGATCATGAGAAATCACAGCTCTCCCTCAGGGTGAGGTATCACATGAAATCATGGGATATTCATGAACTTGTTAATATGGAAACCTCTTCAACCTTTCCATATTACCAATGATTTTCCAAATGTTTCTCTACACTGCCAGCATCAAGGTAAGAACAACAGACACTGAGTACTAAAAAATAGTTTAGGTTGACTGACAAAACAATAGCAACTGTAATCCTACTGAGCAGCACCTCCTCCCTTTAATGTGTAGAGACTAGCAGCGAGTATAGACACATCTAACTCAAGATCAGAAATTATATTCAATACACAAAAATTACTTATCAGGACTCTCTTAAATCAGAGATTGCAGTGTAGGTTATGAAATGAGGATGAAGGAGCCAGGGCATTTGGGATCTCATTTCTGGCTTTGAAGCTGGCTTGCTGCAGTCTCAGGAAAGAAAAGAAAGGAAGGGAAAAAAAATCCTTCACCTCTCTATGTTGTAATTTACTCATCCGCAAAGATGGGATAACTTCACTGATCAACCTCACAGGAACTCTGTGAGACTTCAATAGAATTGCTGAAACTATACAGTGATTTGTTGGCAAGGAGTGTTCTAACAGAGCACAAATGTCAAATATTGCTTTCAAATCAGGCAGGTTTGGGAGCGAGCAAAAAGTATGTGCCAGACTGACATGGATAGTGCTGTAGTTATTTCCACTATGATGCCTCTCTTATTGTTTCGTGTCTTTTACGGCCTATTTCATGGCCTGTTTTGATGAGTTACCATTGCCTAATACTCTTCTTTTTTTCCCTCCAAAATTTCATGTGCCCTTCTCAGCCCCGCTCACATTTTTGCCTCACAAACTGCTCCTGAATTGCCTTGGCAGTAAGACAGTAAAGTGATAAGTACTCTTAGAATATGGCTTATGGTTCACTGGACATCAGCAAACGCTGTCAAAGCCGATAACCTTCAGCTGGGAAGGTAACAGTAGTTTCACTCACGCAATCATTAACCTACTGTGCTGCATGTGTTATAGTCTGAGAGAGCGGGGCCAGGCTAACAGTGTGCTCAGCTTGGCAAAGACAGGCTAGGCCACTGTCAGGGAATATTATTCATGAAGGTGACTATTGGCCATGAAATTCGAGTTCCCAAATAACTGTGGTATCATACACAGAGGAAAACAATCACCTTCTGAAGCAGATCAGTGTGGAGCTGGAGGAGTCGTGGTTATCCAGATACACCCACTGGGCCTGCTGGAGCGGGTGGGTCAGACATGAGGCTAGGACAGGAGACTGAAGGATCACTACTATCATAAAATACATAAAAACGTGACAACCGTGGCTGCTGTCTGTTTCTCTCTGCAGCAGGCAAGAGAACTAGCTAGATCGATTCTCGGAAGTTTAATGCCATGCTTGTGCACTGAACTGAAGCCTCTCAAATACAAAAAAAAGGGTACTGCTACATCATTAGGTGCTTTTCTTAAATATCCATGTTTTTCAAAAGGCATTAAGTACCTACTTACCTTAAACATGTGGCTAAATCTTACTAAAACCTGCTGAGTTTAGGCATGCACTTAAATGGTTTAGTAACTTAGATTCTGAAATGAAAAAATCAACAACTCATTTGTTCTGCTTCTTTACCTGTAACTCTCTGTAAGATGTACGTGGAAAAAAAGAACAACCGCCTCGTACACAAAACAGCAAAAGGAACTCAAATTCTTCTAAGATGAACAGATTGATCTAATACTGTATTTGTTTAGAACTTTCTGATGACACCAGATGCTGCTGCTGACTAGCAGGTCTATTCCAGCAAGGCACAAATCTGCCGTGCAGAAAGCAGCGCACGGTTACAGTGACGCATCCTTTCACAGACTCCTGCAGGAAGATTTACTTACTGTGCACAGCAGGCCAGTGCACAGGGATAGAAATTCCTGGTATTTCTTGCATGTTTAGAATATATTGCAGATTGAACCACTCTGATTAATATACGTTCGGGAAAGAAACCATCTCCCTGTGATTTAGCTGCGTGAATGATGATAGTACAAGAGAAGACAACCTCACTCTCGGAATCACGGCAAGACCTTTTGGCTGCCCTTTTGCTTTCCTCTCTATCCCACAGGGTCATACCCAATCTGGAGTCCCCTGTAGCCCTCACCACAGCCAGCAACCTTTCTTCCAGCATGGCACAGTGGCAACATACCACTCAAAGGGCTTGGTCACCCATACAAAGCCACTTGTTACAGGTGTGAATTTTTCCCCTTTATTCTGATTCTTGCTTACGCTTTGTATTAGAAAAAGACAAGTAGGTGAGTGTATGGACTGCAGTGCAGTATTTTCTGTCTTTCAGTCTTTGTTAATGTCTTTAAGATGCTATAGAAATAATGATTTTAACCCCTAGATTTCAAAATCAGTTATGAAATCATAGGATTGTATAATAACATGGTGTGGAAGGCACCTTAAAGACCATCTAGTTCCAAAGGAATTATTTTAAGGACTAAGACCCAGTCAGAAGTTATCAAATGCCCAACACCTCTCTGCTGTCTAAATGTCGCTTGAAAACAGAAAACTTTTTATTTAATAACAAATTTCCATTTAAAACCCCTTGTATTTATGAACAGAAAAATGCTAGAATTAAAAGCATCATTTAAAATTGGCCCTATTCCACAAGAGACATGAAAATTCTCCAATTCAGAAACAAACACAACTGTTGGAAAACAAGGAGTCTAAAAATTAGTCAACGTGGAGATCTGTACACATCCAGGGCCAGCTTGGCTTTGGAACTGGAGAAAGCCTCACTGCACTTACAGCCCACACTGAGAAGTAAGCCTGAAGTGGGAAGCCAGATGATGCACAGATGCAGCTTATGTGTTGCTTCTGGGACTTGAATTGGCATCTTCATGCAGCCCTGAGCAGGGCTGTGTACATGGAACAGAGCGAGTCGGGAATCTCTGATGCACCATGTAAACATGCCCAAGACATCTAAATCTTTATCTTGACTCTAGAGAGCTAATGTGATGAAGAAACAACAAAAACAGCCAAAAAGGCAGAAAACATCTGTGGAACTGGACAGAGTTTTCAGTCTTGTTATAACATTATTGCTCAAAAGAAGACTTTCAGTCTATTAGCCCTTACTTACTAAGGGCAACTGGATTTGCTCACCTGGTGAGGATTTTATGTCAAGACCAAGTTATTTCAGACTTCAATAACTGTGTGTTTCCTTTAGAACGCTTGCACTAAATTCGTTACCTATTTTCTTAATATTCCCTAAAAACTGAGAGGATGGAGGAGGGGAAAACCCCACAAGCTTGAAAGGAGCTAGAGACTGTATTCATGTTACCACGTTTTCCCTGTGGCACAGCAAGTGATCTTCTATTTCTGACTCTCATTTCCTGGTACCTACTGAAGAAACAAACCATGCCTGTGAGATGTTAGTCATGTAATTTAGTGAAGTACTGAAAATTTCTAAGGTGAGGAAAATGGCATGAGGATCACTAAAAAAGAGAACAGAACAGGAGCTGAAGTTGCAAGAGGCTGCAGGGGCAGCAGGGATGGACTTTGAGACCAGACTGGCAAAAATCCACTGGTAGTGACAAGTTTAAACTGCACGAAACAAAGTGGGTGCTCTTCCAGTTCTAGCCTAGAGATGGACCAGAGGGGCAGACAGCTGTTTTCCCCTTGGCATGTAAAGATTAATATCGCTCCTGCTTTACCCTGGTTTTAGTTCTGCAAAAGTACTAAAGGGCAAATTCAGCTTCACCAGCGAAACAATTTAGCAACAGAGTTAATACTGAAATGTAAAGAAAGACCAAACTGTTTCAAGTTTTAAATTTATTTGAACCATATTTGAAACACATACAGAATTTTTATCTAACCTACAATATCCCACAAAACCTTCCTGAAAAATTTATAGATGATTGCACAGGAAAAAATATATCCAGTAGGAGAAGAATAAGGTCAGACACATCTGAAAAATTCAAGATGGAAAGGAATCATCTCCTGATTTTCTAACAAAGACTACAGGCATCACATTTAATTTCAGACCTCCCTGTTTCAATCAATTCTACTTTTCTTCTCTGCACATCCCTTCCTCTGAGGCCTCTCCTGCTAGGAGTCTACATCGGCAGCTTGGGTTTAAGTTTGCATCAAGCTGGTTTTTATAGTGGTAAGCACACTTGGAAGCTACAAAGACACAGTGTGTTTCTTGCTGCCCTGCTTATCAGTCACAACAAACGATTTATAGCTGCACTTTAAGAAAAAGTTAAATCAGTACCGACTCAAAATAGTGCAGGGCTTAAAAAGAAGTGAAGTGATTCTAATCCAAGGTTTTGGAACAGAACCTAGTTGTGAGTCAGGTAAGTTGAAAAATTACATCTCAATTTTTTGAGAATGTTTTAAATGTCTTATTGAGACTTTAGCCTTCAGTCTCAGCAAACTCGAAAGCTGCTGTGTTAAATTATCCACGTAAAACAGGATGTGCTGAATTAATTTCATATTAGAACACAAGCTCCATTATTGATGGGGATACAAACCCTCAGGCTGACCCTTCTACTTGCTCTAAAATCTAATTCAGATTGCCCTGAAATTTAATTTGTCACATGGAGGCAATGGATAAAATAAGTATTCCAGATTTGGGCTGATGTATTTTAAAGATCCTTTTATTTCCTCTCCATGATCCCAAGAAAAATGCAGAGCAAAATATAACACTGAACAAAACCCACTGCTAACAGTAACACGGAAATTACTGCTTGTTTTTTGCATATATCTAAGTAACCTACCTGGGGTTTTCATTAGACCTTAAAAACATTTCACATGGATCCCCAGACCCTGAAGAGGCCTTCTGCAAGGTCTCACCTTCAACTACAACTAGCCAAAAGTAATAAAATCTGGACCATTAGATTCTTTTACTAATTTCTATAGGCAGTGTGTATTGCTGCAGAGAAGATCTAGTCAGCCAAATCTTCGACAGTGCTTGCCCATTATTTAGAGCTGCTGCTCTAGCAGAATGGCTGTTAAAAATGTTTTTTTCCTGGAAATTGGCACACATTATACTCCTTTCATATGTTTTGTTGCCTCCTCTATTAAGATTAACCTTCTCAGATAACCACCTCTCTCACATCCATCAGATGGCTTGCTTTCCGCAGCCCAATTTTCTTTTTTTTCCTACCACTGATCCGGATTTCAGCTCAGCTCTTGCCAAGCACAGCTGCCATTCTCACTTAATACTCGTGCTGCTTCTGGAGAGAGCTCAAAAACCCAACTATTTTGCCTCTGTGCCTAGCTTACTTGCTTTACTTTTTTCCTTCCATTCAGCCACTGATCCACCCACATGCACACACACTTTTAGCCTTACAGGGAGACCCCAGTCTTAGCGTGGACAGAAACAAAACCTGATCACTAAATATAATCTTTGAAAAGGGACTGGGAACCAGAATTTTTAGAAGGCAGGCCTGAAATTGGAGCCTGTGGAGTATTAATAGCATTGAATTTGGTACCTACACCCAGGCCCGTTCAACAGAGACAGATGGGCAGCTATAACAGGAGATGCAGAATGTCTGTGAGATGGTACTTAAACAACTTCTTAATCATGAGGACTTGTTTCAGCATTCACCTCTTCACAAACCTGTCTTTGCAGAAATCGTGAGTGCGGTCGATAGAATTTGTCCTTCTTCTGTAGATAAACTACAGCAGAAAGCAGGGTTAATTGTACTGCCTTAAGCCATAGAAGTTCTTTTATTCTTTTCCTAACATTTCAGTTGTCTTGGGCTATTAAATACTACTCACAGCTGCTCTTTGGAAAGTGATGTTGGAGATGTTTAGCTTGTGCCATGGCAGTCACACTGGTGTTTGCAGATGGGGCAGGAGTTTGTCCTTCTAACCTATGTTTCAGCGTGATGATGATGGTAGAATGTGGATCACTATTAACCAGACAATTTGCATACATCCCTCATTATCTCTTTTTCTAATTGCAATAAATCCTCCTTAAATTAGCTTTAAAAGGCCAGTGCCTTAAACATTCCCTGTTCCTGTTTTGTCTCATGGGATGACGATGTTTTTGCGGCACCAGGAATTACTACTTAATAACTTGGCTATTTAACCAAGATTAAAGTGAAGGCTTGTAGGGATCATGTGTACATTAATATTATTATAAACAGATCCCTTTCCAGAAATATCATGAAATTTGCAGAGGACCACTGTGTCAACAGCAGCAGCAGAATCACAGAGGGTAATCTTTTATGGTGCTTCATGTAGGGAAGATGTCTTGGCTTGAATACTCCTTGTAATTTAGAAAAAGGATTATAAGTCCAAGCAGCACCGGTACTAAGCAATTAATGAAATTACTGTTTTGGGAGGGTGCAGTTTACACTTTTAAATACGTTGAAAATTAGCCACGGCTCTTTAAGGAGTCTACTTGGATCAAAAGCCAAATTTAAGGAGTCTACTTGGATCAAAAGCCAAATTTAAATCCTGAAGTTAGTAATGAGTTAGTAATGAGGAATAAATCTAGAGACTGATGCTCCACAAGTTCCCTCAATTGTTTTTTTGTTTGTTTAATATTTAAAGTTATCATTTTACCTTGTGCACATGTTTCTTTATGTCTTTATTACATTTAGTTTAATATTTTATTCCTCCTAATACTGTTTCAGATGTAATACATTTAAATATCATAAACTCCCTGGGTGATGGCACATAAACCAAAAGTGGGCTGCACGCAAACCAAAACCTAGTTGAAAGCAGCCAGGCACAGGCTTGTACTGCTCCAAGCAACAGCAGCCCATGTCACCAGCTGATACCTTTTCAGGGAAAGGTGGGAGCTTTTTTGTGTGTCCCTGGGAAAAGCTGTTCTGTAGCATCACTCTGAACTGCTTGAGCAGCATTTACAGTGGCTGAGCAGAGAAAAATTCAGCCACTTTTTTTTGAGCCAAATTCATGAAGTGTCATTTGGAATTTGCGGTGCTTACTGACCTTTTGAAACTGTTCCCCAAGTAGCTGCAGGAGGATTTAACAAGCAGATCTGGATGGAGTTGTGCTGCTGCCCAAGAACCGTACTGTCATCAGAGCACTGCTTCTGCCTCTCAGGAGGGAAGGGATTCTGCTCGTGTATCCATGAAGATGCCCTGTGACAACCATATAAAACCCTCCCAAACATCCTTAAGGAAGGATACGTTTTAGAAAAGAGGCAAAATTCTTTGTGTCCTTTCCTCTTTCTGCTTGGCTTATAAGGTCCAAACTACAGCAGGCTGGCCACGTTCCAGCGCTTCATTAAAATGAGGCTCTCTGTTTCATTAACATCTGTCAGACACGGTTTATTCCTTTTTCTTTCATCCTGCCTCTGGAGAGCGCCGTGTGAGACTTGGAGTGCTGTGTTTTATTTGCATGGTGTGCATGTATTTGTGGGGATTTTTGTTTGGGTTTTTTTTTGTTTTTATGGGCTGTGGTAAGCTCTGCTGTTGGCCAAGTCAGCCAGCTGTACCTGGACTTTATGGAAGCACATGCTTTCTCTAAGGAAAGTCATTGCAAACTATAGTGTCTTTTGCCACACAGCAAAAAAAAAATTAAAAATAAATTAATAAAATAGCCAAGCCATTATTGTGTTTTATCTTTCCTTCACTAATTTAGGTCTGTGACAGATCCAAGTAGTCTTTCTTTTTTCACATTACTATCTCAAAGCCCAAGAGTACTGAAGAACTGGTGTAGGTGGTGGGTTTTGTACTAGAGACTGCTTCACTGTATAAACCAGGGTGAAATTATCTTGCAGTATTTCAGACTATGACCTTTCCAGCAGACAGACCCAATGATTTTCAGTCAATGCTCCCTCTGCTTGATTTAGAAGCCCATTCAGAAGGTAAAAAGGCCAGTTCATTGTGGCAACTCATTATTCCACTGTGCTGCTACATCCTGATAGATAACAAATCTGACCTTTGCTACAGAAGTAGGTTGTTGTGGGCAGTAAAAGTTCACTTTGAGTGACACCACGAATGCTAACTCTCCTGTAGACAAAGACAGCATGGGGGCAGAATGTGCAATCAAGGCTCCATCTTGAGGTGTTCACTGAGAACCTCTGTAAGAAAACATGTGTTGTCTTCTCGTTTCAACAGAGAGGACTGAGCCTGTGAGTCTCAGGCCTCAGTTTAGTGTCCTGGGAATGCCAAGAAGCCCAGAAAACAAACCACAGGTTACTTCATTTCTGTATAAAGAAGTGGGTATCAGTTAGAATTTAAAAAATACAGTGAGCTGCTTCTTAGATCTAGAAATCTAGATCTCTTGAAATTCTGGCTGCAGCTGATCATGGTGAGCACTTAAAAGTGGAGGTGTAACTTTACAGTAAATTCAGCCCTAAAAAAGATCAGCTAGAAGGTTTATGAGCAATGCAATAATTATGGCAACATGCAGTGGATCTCTTTTCAGAAAATTAATTCCAACTATAAAAATTGACTCAATATTATTCATCACATCAATTTTATTCTGTCATCTGAATTGATATAATGAGATATTATTTGTTCTTAGGCTTCCCTCCCTGCCATGTCAGGTAGTTGAACAAGAAGCTTGGATAATCCATTTTGCAAAGTTTCAACGCTCTTATCTAATAACTATCAGAGTCCAGAACATACAAGTTCACAAAAATGTTTCTCTGTTCCTCATGCAGTGTGCTTTACTAAATCAAGGTATGTCTATTCCCTGCCTTCCAGTGAAAACAAACAAGAACCCTGATGAAGTCATCTGCTGAAGCGTGACCATAGATCCGCTCACAGCTTGCAGGAACTGGTGTGCCAGAGACAGGGCTCTCTGGCTGAAGGGTGCGTGGACCACCATTGTGCAAAGATGGCAGTAACGATGCTGATCTGCAGACCTCTTACTACTTCACCAGAAGTCTCTTTGTCAGTGAACATCGACATCACATCTGCAATTACCTAAACCCACTATATTATACAGCAAAACCGTCATCAAATTAAGGAAACCCCTAAGAGAAAGGTCTTCAGCATTTTGGAAATAATTATTGCTTTTCACTCTTTAAGGCTTGTGTGATTACCTGTAAGTTTTTTGGCTGCAATTCCACTTCAGCTTCAGATGATGTTTTCAATGACACATTCCAATGGTCTCTATCATTTGATACCAGCTGAAGATCTGGACAAATCATGTTGTTCTTGCTCCACCATATAGGCAATTTTTTTATTTTTAACTGGAAAAATCTGTAGTTTCGTGAACAGCTGAAACACTGAAGTTTTCTTTCTAGAAAGTTTTCTTGAAGCCTGGCTCTTTTTTGGAACCTGCACTGGCTGGTGAGGGTGGTGCTTGTATGGCAGGTTGGTTTGGTGGGAAGCAAGTGGCATCAAAAAGCCAAAAGACCGAAACACCAAGATTATTTAAAAAACAACGTTCTTAATGGCCACAAGATTCAGGGCAGTTATCCTCCCTGACACAGTGATGGGTTGCTCATTAAGCACTGATAATTAGAGTACGCCTGCTGCCTTGTTATTGCACTGATAAAAAACTATTAACTTGGCTTCCTCTCAGAACAGCTCATTTCAAGGAAGTTCCTCCTACTAGACTTTCTGATGTTGAACAATCCCTTTTAACCTGCTGACTTGGATACTGCTTTAAGGCAGCCTCTTTGAAAATGAAGTAAAAAAAAAAGATGAGAAGGCAGCTGTTTTGTGGAACTTTTAGCCCTTTTAGTTCACTCGCTTACAGCCGTATGTTGCTGTGTGACTAGACCCCCAGACTACAAGGCAGAATTTTCACAAGTGTAAGAGCGATTTAGGAACTCAAATCCCCTCAATGGGCCTCTGCTCCCGGAAACTCAGCCTCACCGACTGCCCTGGTACACGTGCCAAAACCCCTCTACGAAGCAAGATGTACATTAATTTTGTGGGTTAACACCTTAGTGCCCTTAGAAATAACTTAAGAAAACTAATGCCATCAGCCAAGAGAGTCCAGTAAGAAACTGGCACATTTACAACATTTCTTTCCACATCACAAATTTCCTGCAATGAAACATGTTACTGCATGGACTGACCTTACCTTGTTTTCTGATGCTGCACTACAGGTAAAACACAAGGGCCGATATGGGTGCTCACATACCTCGCCTAAGCGAGTTGCAATGCTGCAGAACAACAGTAACCGCGTGCTTACGGCCTGATGGGTTTTTCAAAAAACCCTTTCATAAGTTAACACCAAGTTAACTAGGAGGGTGCGTAACCCTTTGCTGCTTTCACTTAGTTGACACCAGAGTAATGGATACATTAAACGAATGTGCTGAGGGGTAAAATGTCAGATTTGAAATATCTCATCTCTCTAGCTAGAACCACGCACCGAACCTTGCTTGGGCTGTAGCTCGCCATTCAAAACTCTGCATGTTTCAAACCTCCTTTATTTACTTCATCAAATCTTAGAACTTCTATGTTGTAAAATATTTCTAAACACATACTAATCTATGTTGAAACAAAAACACAAGCAAAACCCCAAAATATCCTGGAAATAAAAGAAATTGGGTATGGAAAACTGCTATTTGGTATATGATTTTATTTTTACTTTTCTCCTATTGCATATTTTTATATTTTATGCCAAGCCCGTAGCAGTGATTCATTATATGAAATTGGAGCATTACAGATTCAGTGTGGAAGCATTGGTCTTAGTGACAGGAAAGGATCCTTTAGGTTGCTGAGACACTCCCCTGCAACTGCAGGAAATCACATAAGAGACACATAAGCTAGAAATATCCCCAGAAGCTTAACTCCATTCAGAGGTGTACCCCTGGATTTACGAACCCCTGACTATCCCACAATAAATTGAAAGCTGTCAGAGGTAAAGAAAAGCCTCAAAAGCTCATGTATATTACAAATCTATGCCATCAAACAGAGCCCAGAATCATCAACAGTACACTAGGTCCTGGCACTGGCACAGACTTCGTGAGGTGCCATAAAACAAATATTGAAATCACAAATGTCTTGTGAGCAGAAAAGCCGAACCTATGGACAAGACATCAACATCCATGTGTGTTCTCTTCTCTGCAGGGTCATTTAAAACATGGAAAACACTTGCAGCCTTTTTCATCCAAGCTCTAGTGACCTCAGTGCCCTCCCTGCTGTTGTATAATGCACGATGAACTGGAAAATCTTGCTTCACGTCTCCATGAGTGACAGGTGCGTGCACATCACTCGATGCACATGGAGTGAAAGGAGCTCCTTAAAGGAACAGACGGTGACATCAGTTCCTGTTCTCACAGCAGCACAAGCCGTAAGAACAACTTACTGAGTTGCAAGGGATTGTAATACAAATAGCACTACTGTAAGGTTATTTTTATTCCTTGGATATTCTGTAAATGAATTGGCCATAGACATTTTACTGTGTTTGGTTAGAGTGTTATTAATCCACATGAAAGAACTATAAAGTCTTTCAGTGACGATATCTAAGAGTAGGCATGGAGTATCTAAAGGCAGGAACTAGACTGTACAAAATCTCACAGCTTTCAGGCTATGCAAATAGCTGAAGAAAAGCAGGTTTGTATTCAATACAGATATTCTTGCGGTGGCATACCTGAATTGGAAAATGCCCTGAGGTATCCTAAGAAATGAAATGCTCTACAGCAATTTGGGATCGTGAAAGAATCCGGAACATAAAATCTCTTAGAAAGTACCAAAACCACAGTACCTTTGAGAGTTTACCTCTTTATCCAGAATAACTAATAGGAAGATGGAGATAAAAAAAGACTGAAAGCAAATTGCAAAACACTGGCTAAGCAGGAGGAGTGATATCAAACCTTCATGTTCTTCGTTTGGGAATTCTGGTGAAGTTTCTATGCAATCTCCAGTGAAGGAAAACCCACACCTTTTGAGTGTCCAGAACTCAGTTACATAATTGATTTCTAGATCAGGAGATCAGAGAAGAATCATACTATTTTAGACTAAATAGCATCTCAACATCAAAAATTGCTTAGTGTCCTTCAAGGAAGGGCAGATCCCCTCACAGAGATAGGTTGCTTACCAAGAAGCGCCCTCCAAAGCTCGCAGAGCATTAGCTGCACCATCACCGGTACAGATGTCCTTGTGCAAAAGCTCATATCAACAATTTTTCCTTAGGAGTGTTCTTCTAGTGCTTTGACAAGTGAAAAAAAACCCACCAGAAACTGTGAAATGAAAGAGGGAAGCAGTGACCTTGGTCTATCGTCCCATCAACAATTTATCTGAATTACGTAGCCAGCTCCGAAGACTTTCTACACGAATATCTAAACACAAAGGGAAGAATATCATACAGCCATCTTTCAGAGCAATCTATAAGGGCTAGTACAACTAAAATAAAGTATTTTTCATTCAAACCATTTGGTGTTCTCTGAAGCTTTGTAGAGCTTTTTGCAGAGGCAAAAAAGAAAACTTTTGGTTGGAATGAAATCAGTTGATAGAGGTGTTTGTAATGCTGCCTCTTTAAACAGGGCAGGGTAACAGTCCTACTCTAAACTCAAAGAACTCCTGCCCAGACCTTACTCTTAACAGCATTCAGTAATTTACCAGTGATGGGCCGTTTGTTTGTTCATTGTAGTTTTTAAAAAATATTTCCTACCCCTGAATTGTGTAGAGTATCCTGGGATTATGGAAACCGCTATTTAACTACTCAGTCTGGTGGGTAACTGCAGTTTCTAGCTGGCCAGTAAAGTGTGCCAAGGGGTTACCTGGTTTGCCTGCGGACCCACTCACCGAGAGGAAAGATGAGAAAAGAATCATGAAATCTTGCTTTCCAGGCAGGTGCTCCGAACCACCAGACACTGTTTTTCACTTCTGAGGCTGCCAGCCAAATTCACGTTTAGAAGTACTTATAAATATATCTGTATTGCAGTCTCTGGGGTCTCAGGTTGTATCTCCCTCTCTCTAAAACTCTAAGAGAAAAATGCATCCGGAAGTGTTATATGATTATGAAACATGCATGTCTGATTAGAAGTGTAATTACACTGCATTTTGATATCTGTCAGCAGCAAACCGTGTTCTTATCGGCCAGCCCATAACACATGCACTTGCAACCCTAAACCTCACCAATTTCTCAACTGCCATTTGAAGGTAATAACGGAAATCCATGTTTTAATTTTTAATATTTTCAGTGCCTGTTCTTACAGCCATTATATATTTTGGGAATGAACGGCTGAATCCATCATCCTGTCTCCAGCTGAATCTCCAGAGGCATTTTACCTGAACCTTGCTGCTTTTTCTCCCTCCTACACAGACCTGCTATATTTTCATTTTTTATAACCAGGCTGTATATCAACAATAAGGAGATTAACTCATGAAAACATTAACTCATTGGGGGAAAAATATACCAAGAGAGTGCATCCAACTCCCCCATGTATTCTGACATTCTATTTAGCAAGTGGTGTTGTCATTTTAAGAGCGACTAATCTCAGCTCTGAACAACAGCAAGGGAAGTGGAAAGCGTCTGAAGAAGAGAGACGTAAAGACAGATACGCGTATCAAGTCTGCTTTAAATGGTGTCAGTGCGGTGTCGAAGCACAGAGCTTTATCTCCCACTCAAAAGACCTGAAACACTGAGGGGCAACTTGCATCCCTGTGCCTGGTTGGTAACAACGCTAACGGCAGCTCACACATTTCTCCCAGTCACTAAAACACCACTTTCACATGTCGGCATTACTCCACACCTGACACGCACACAGGGAACACGATTAGCTCTGGAGGAGCACTGCCATAATGCACCTCTCTACATTTCCAGAAGGGATCTGGCTTGTGCAGGAACCACAGCTTTTGCAACCAGCAGTTTAGAAACGCCTCAAGAAATGTACAACTGAAACCACGGAGCTGCTAGCTGGAAGATTTTTTTTTTAATGAAGAAATGAAACAGCAGAAACTGATGGAAGTTTTGATGTTTCCCCTCAAATCCCATGTTAGCATTAGCACTAAACAGATGTCCCATATTCCAAAGAAATGGCAGGTTTGGCACCTCTTCACGGTTAGCAAATTTAATTATGGCTTCAAATGCAATAATGGAGCAACCTTGCTTGGCTATAATTGGATCTGCAATTGGCACCAGCTTTCCTTCCCGCACTGTGCCATATGGGGAACTGCAGAACAAGGTGCTGCATATGCTCCTGAGGGTCAAATCAGGGTCAGATTAAAATATTATGGAAAGGAGGGGAGGGACAATCAAAAAAGACGAGTGGGGATAAACTCGGTGTTTTCCTACAATTCCAATTTCTCTGACCAAATTATCTGGGATCTAACTGGATGTGAGCTCAAATAAAGCAGCCGCTTCAATTAGGAGAACTCCCAGTCTGACTGATATAACACCATGTTCTGGGCAGGAGATCAGGAGAGGCAGAAGAGTTGGCATTGTCTGAATACAAGACAGTCCTGAGACAGTCACAAAGAAAGGAAAATAACCCTTTAAATGTACCTCGAATACTGCAGGAAGAGTTTTCTGCTTTTACCCTTCCCAGAGTCAATGACATTTCAGAAGATTTGGAACTGGGTGGCAAAAGCCCTTCCTGTCAACACGCAATACCTGTCTGTAACACCATGACAACTAATGAGGGTAAAAAGAAAAATAATGCCTATCTTATTTGATTATATAAGATATCCACCTTAGGCAGGACAGGTAGCAATATCCATGAGTATATCCACAATATCCACATTTTCCATTACAAGACCCTGTTTCCTTTGTTCATAACTTTGCCAGACTTAAACCATTTGGGCTGAAACTCCCCTTGATGACTTTCTGTCTTAGGCTGAGTTTGTCTGCAATGTTTCCACGTATGCACATTTATACCTAATGGGGATGGCTGATTCTGATCCAGAGTAACCAAAAGAAACCTACGTAATAATTGCTTCAACAACTTCATTGTCCTAGAGAGGATAAATAACATTGAAATAATCACTGGGATTATTATATATCTTCTCCTGCCTGACAAAGAGGAAAACTCTCTGTGTGCAAGGCGGACGCTAATGCAAAACTGCTTACGTCCAGCCAGTGTCGGCAATATAGACTGGTAAGGTTCTAACCCCACTTAATTTTAATTTAGTAATATTCTGACGCATAATATGGGACTTTTCCATTAGATTTATGGACTCCCAATGCCTGCTGTTTGTATGTTGCTTCAGAATTGTGTCCCCCTGTGACATCTCTTGAGGCACCATGAATTACAACCCACTTATGCTATTTACTACGTGAAAGCCTAGTTTTTAGCCATGACATTGATGAAAAGTGTTCTTATTTTCCTGTTTCTGTACTTTTTGCTTAATAATTTGAAATTATAATTATTAAAGATTTAGAATAAAACATGAAATTACGGCTGATAGCAGAGACCAGAATGAACACAGGAACCAAGCCATACTACGCCGCACAGTAGTTATCAAGAGTGGGCCAGTTGACTCTGCAATTAAATAACGTTGCCATGGTATCGGGTAGGTCTAGGGAATAGCACGGTAACACTAATTACGAAAGGCACAATTGGAAGACTGTTGTGGGTGACTGCCACACTGGAACTTAGACTCTAACAGAAAACAACAAAGCAGTTTATAAATATTAATAACGGTTTGCAACACCTAAAGTAAGGAGAAGGCTGCACGTTACAGGGAAGAATAATGAAATGAGAGAGCTATTACTTTTTATGGCAGTGTGTGTCCAGGGTTACGCAGCAAGTCATGACAGAGCCAAGGCACTGCGATCCTTAATTCCTTCCTGTATTACAAGCCATCAGTGTTGCCCCTCTACATTTCTTCATCACTCCTAAGGAAAGAGGGAACCCGTCACTTGGGACCAGTCTGAGCTTCAGCCCAGGCTGCTCTTACTCAGATTCACTCATTCAAGACAAGCAGAGAACAAGAGAAGACCCCAGCAATATCATTAGCTGCTGTGCCGCCCCCCCCATTTGTTTCAATCCCAGGAACACAAGAGCTCCAGAGGCTGGAGGTGATGCCCTGTGCCTGTAGGCTGTGGCACACGGCGCTGGCCCTGCGGAGAGGCTCAGCTCACTGCCACGCTCTGTTAAGCAATCTGAGGGGAGCACGTTATGTCAGATTTGCCCCCAAGTGCTTACTGAAGAAGACAGGACCTGACACATACAAGTCATTAAAAATATAACTGACCCTGAGTAACTTCATGGAATAACACCCAGTTCCTTCAAAAGAAGATGCCAAAGGGCTTTACAAAACACACAAGTGCCACTAGCCCCTTGAAGGAGCTTGAAATGGCTTCTCAGGGATGCAGAGAGGTTGAAGGAGGATGAAGAAGAGTCCCAGTCCTGATGACTTTGACCTCTGGCAGTGAGACCCCACCAGCCCCTTTCCTGTAATGACAAGGACTCTCCAGTATTCATTGGGGTAGGACAGTGATCCCCGTTCCCTCGGGCCACCACTGAGCACACAGGCAGACAGAGAGCAGAGAGCAGAATAAGGATTCTCCCTCGCTCTCCCCAGATCCCAGCACGTCTTGGGGGGCTTCCCACCAACAGCCACCATGCCCTGAGGAGCAGAACCAGCACAGCGGGCAGCTCTCCCTGCCTACCATGAAGGCACTTCTTGGAGCATTCTGGGCAGCAGCTGCCTGGAAGATTACCGGAGGGAGGAATCAGTTTCTGTATCACAAAACTGTGATCTTGGATTTTTGTCCCCTTCGTTGCCCAGGTTATATCTTCAACATAAAGAATGGGAGAAATTCAAATACAAGATATTCTCAGTTCACCTCAGGGAAAAAAACCCTGCAAACCCAAACCAAAACATATAATGACACCTGAAAACTCCACAGTTTTGAGCTGAAGCTCCATGTAACTGCACACTTGCAGACAGCTCTGTAGTGAAACAAGCTGCATGTTAATATTGCCCTTGAAGCAGCATGAACAGAATGTTTAAAACTGCGTAACCAGGAATAAGGGCAAAAGTCTGGAAGATATATTTCTTAACTACCGTATCTGCCTATATTATCCTATAAATTAATTCATTATTTTCAGAGAAAGAAGAAAGTGTACAGGATGCCACTCTGAACCCATATTGGTACCTTCTGAGTTTTTAGGGGAACAGACCTTTCCTTCAAGAAGCAGTGCATGGCTTCACGCCAGCTTGTCTCAGCTGCAGCGTGGTGCCAGTTCTTTGCTGGGATTGTGGCAGACACTGCTGATCAACTGTCCCCAAAAAGCACAGGGTGCTAAGGAGTGAGACAGACTGAAACATTGTGCCCACAGCTTTGCCTTCTGGAAGTATGAGATGGAGGCCAGGAGACGGAGTCTCATGTTCACAGACCTCAAAGACCTCTACAAACCAGTTTATAGGACTGAAGCTGATGTGGGTACCTAAAAAATATTTTAAAGTGTGTTTCTTCCTTTGAAGAACATTCCCTATCCGAGAGCTATCACTGATGCCAAGTTTGCTGTAGTAAGTAGTTTTCATTTCTTTGATCGAAGATAAAGTTTCTTGGGTATGGCTATTCTCTGGTCAGAGTGGCTTTTAGGCAGCTATAAATTTATGCTCTGGCCTTTATGTAACCTGTCTGGAAGAGAAGACTTTATGTGAGACAACGTGAAGCTCACAACAGCAGCCTTATATTTACGTGCTTCTCAGCACACTTGCAGAAAACGGGCTATTTTCTCTGAGAGAAGGGAGTTTATCCATCTCTGTGCAACCCAGCTGGGCAGCCTCGTCTGCTCGCTGGAGCCATCACCACTGAGCACACGACACTGTTTTACTGCACGATGCGGGGAATTCCTCTGGCTCTCTAATACATTTGCTGTATAAGCAGATAAAAGACAGGGAACGGAATGTTCCTAGTTCAACAACTTGAAAATAATGATGATAAGCGTCGCTGCCCGTGTCATTTGTCTCTTGACTCTACGCATAGTTCAGCACATCAGTGTAACCTTCCTCAACGACTCCCGCAGCTGGTTAGAGAAAGATCTTCCTATGTCAAATTTTAAGCTACAGCTCAGCAACAGCCATGCAGCAAAGGAGCTTTGTGCCAGGTTCCTGGACCTGCAGTCTCTCTGTGGGACTTCCAAGGGACATAAATGAAGCCTATAATTCTTTGGAGTACAAAGTGGAATGCCATATACTGCATCCTACTGGCAGAATATTTCTTGCCCTGCGTATCAGATTCAGCTGGAGCACACTGCAAAGCTGTCTTTGCTACGCTAGAATAAGAGCGAGCTCGTATTTGAAAAAACAAGCATTGGGACATACATTATCTTGGTCTTCCATGTAATGCACAAGAGACCCAGCTTTCTCCTGTACTGCAGTCTCAGTCTACTCATCACCAACAGCAAAGTGTCCATATAACACGTCCAGCTATAAAGCATAACACAGGCATAACTTACGATGAATTCACAGTGCCCCTTAGACACAACACTGCCGATAAGTAGTACTTTTATGTCAATATTTTGTACTTGTACCACACATTCATATGAGGTCAGAAAACTTGTACCATTTTCCTGAAGGTGATGCCATGGTACAGAGACGTGGACTGACCAGCATCTGGTAGGTGGGAAGGACAATCCATGCCTTTCACTTCCTTTTTCCTTTCTTTCATGGTTAATAATTAATAAACCTTGAGTTCAGCCAAGTCTCATGTACAATTCTGAATGCAATACATAGCGTAAGGGATTTATTGTGTGATAACAGATGCAGTGTTAGCACAAATAGATTTTATGTTGGCTGTATATGGAATATAAAAGAACCTGCTTTAAAACTGAATCAGTTTCTAGGACACACACTTACTTCAAAATAAAAATTAAGATATTTTAGAAAGACCACAGCCTCATTCACAGTTCCTGGGTTAACACAGTGCTCTTTCTGCAAAAGCACAGTATTTTTCGTGAGCTTCTATGTTCAGCAGTAGGTGGACATGCTCCAGCAGTGGAATATGAACAGGCCAGAAAAAGCTCATAACTAGTAAGAAATGGCTCTGCTTCTTGAAAAAGATAATTTCCCAGATTTTCCCTGCACAACTCTGTCTCTGAATCTTCAGCGATCTAACAGATAGTAACCTACTTTAAAGGAGCTCCTTGTCAACCAGATGATCATCTCAGCTAAATCCAAGACCTATTTCCACTGGGGAAAAAAAAAGTGATTCAAGTCTGTTTGCATTTTATGGCGTGGATATTACAGGGACAAAGTTCATTATATTGAATATCTCAACAGCTCGTGGTGTTGCTGAAATACCTGTGACAGTCTGGGCTGGAATCCTGTATTCAGGATCTCTCAAAGTCTGCAGCCGGGCAGGAACCAAGGGTAAGACGTTGACTAGCTCAGTCCCTTTAGCAATGTCAGAGACAGGAGATAGAAAGAGCCTTGAGTCACCAAATCCATTTCCTTCTATTATAAGAACATCGCTGCCAATTCCTTTAATTGACCTCTGAGGGCCCCTGCCCCTGCTCAAACCCCAGGGATGAGGTTCCCAGGGGAGCCTCTCCAGACTCCATCCCATCACCCCCCACCTTCCTGGTGCTCCAACCCTTTCCCCTGCTTTACTGCTCAATAGTGGAGAGCACGTGCACTAACAACTGCAGTCTTTGCTAAAGCTGAAGATGTTTGGCTTTTACAGCCCTGACTGTTATGCTGGTTATTCCATTAACAGACCTGAGAGTCCTGCAGCTGCAAAAGGAAATGACTTTGTTCTCTACCTGACACGTTGAGCTCGCCAGCTCGGCTCGAGAAGCACCTGAAGGACAGGCCTCAACCTGCAGCTTCCTGAGGTAATTTGGACTCAGTGACTAAAGCAGTAACATGAAGCAATTTTTCTTTGTATTATAGCAGTATCCCATTTGTATGAGCAGGTCTTACAGAATGAAAAATGATGATTTATTCTCATTTTAGTAGGAAAATTCCCTCTTCTCATCAGTCTTTTATAACACTGTAAGAGACCTTCTGGAGATAAAGTTAGGCTAACAGCTCCTGGTGGAAGTCCTTCTGAGGAAAGAAATAAGTTCCAGTGCTTTTTTGATTAAATTCTTATAGACAGAAATGAAAAATAATAAAGTTCCCCCATGCCTCGATACCATAGTGATGGCTGTATTGGTTATTAGAAGGATATTCATGTCAGAAACATTTCTGCAGGTCTACTCTATGCAACTCATTTTACCTCTCCACCACTCCTCCTGAACGGGAGAGAGCCAGCCTAGATTATTCAAGGATCTTTGATTTAAAAAATCAGAGTTCCAGAGTTTCAGTTAGTGAGCTAGCTCATAAATTCAGTATTTTAGGTGGCAGCCCTTGGCAGAGAACAACCACCCCATTAAATCATGCTGGGCAAGAAACTGTCATTTTGGTGAATCATGAGAATTACTAATTCTATTATAATGTGTGAGTATATGAGAAAGGAAATTCAGTGGGAGTTTTAGTTTCATCTTTATGGCGTCCTTCAGAAGATTATGATCCTTGCTGCTTTTCCCTGTTGTCCTCCCAATTTCCAGAGCGACTGTTAAAAGTTTCAACAGCAGCAGTTAATAAAGACAAGCAAAGTATAAACCTTTGCAAAACTCATTCCTGTTTTGCTACTCCCCGGATTTCTGGCATTAGCATCTAACCATCATGTGACACTGATATTTTCTAAGCTCATGGAATATGCAAGCTCCTCCACCTTCCTCACCCAGTGTACATTTACCAGTGTGATACAGTGCACAGGTCCCAGGGCTGTCTCAATGCTTGCGTGTGCTTCAATACTTGTGGGACGCATTCTTTGTGATCTTGTACAAAAACTGACATTCACATTTCGAGTTGGTTCAGGAAAATCAGATGATCACACAAAAAAAGGAATGGACTCATGTGCACCCATGCTTGTGCTTCCATACATCTGGGAGGTAAGCTCTTGCTTACATGAGCTCTCTGTATTATTTACAGATGAAATTAGTCAGGACTGAACTTTATATACTATTAAAGCCTTCTCTGAATTTTAAAGTAGAAGCTATTTTTAGCCTAATACATATGATCACAAAAATTACAATTAATTAGACAAGTATTCTTATTAACCATGAACTGAAATTCTCACGGGCCAGTGGATATAGAATTCCAAACAACAGCCCGCCCTTAAAACAAATTCAAGAGCAGAGCAAACAGTCCTATCTCAACACTGCCCATGGAGTTAACTTGTGGTAGGTTCTGGTAGCAAATATTTAATTTTGCACTCGATTGTTATTTGGTGAGAGATGTGGCAGTAACTTCTATTTGACCTTAATCATTCCAAGAGATACAACTGTGTGTGAAAGAACCAAGAAATTTTGCCATCTCACCATTACACATGAAATATATAAATCTTCTCCCAGATGAAATACATTTACACTGTTTAGAAGGTACTGAATGAATGCAGACAGATTTGATGTATTAATCCACCTGAAATAATACACGTTACGTTGTTCAGGATTAGCACATTTAATGGGACATTGCATGAGTCCAAAGTGTTAGTAATTTCAGGTCCATAATTTAAAAGTACCTGATTTAATTCAATGAAAAGGAAGAGATAAAAAGCAAATTTGTTCTTTCCTCACTAATGAAATAGTACTTCAAGGTGCAATAAAGAAAAAATTTGGCTACCCTCTTACTGCAGTCCGTGTTTGGAAACGGCATACACTGTTCTCGATCCATAAAACCTTGCATGTGTTTAGGTACTAAAGAAGACGTTGATGCCAGGTTTTGTCACCAGTATTTGCGAGACAAGTTTATCCATTTTTGCATTAGCAGATGTAAATTGCTGGAGGCAACTATTAAGCACGAGTAAACATGTGTTGCCTTTTAAGCACTGTCGCTGCTATAACAGACCAATGGCATCATTACAAATATAGCCAAAGGGCTTTCTGTGAATTATTTTAATTCATCTTCAAAGTACTGCGCATGGATGTCCTGTCTCGGCTCCAATATGGTCCCTGAGCCTTTTGTCTTCAGAGAGCCCAGTTTAAGCAGTGGGGCGAGGAGTTATTCTCTGGTATGTCCTGCTGTGTATTTCAATTAACTCCCCCTCGCCCTTGTTTGTGAGACACTTAAATACCCTTTCTACTTCCTCCTCACAACACATCAGAGGAGCAGAATAACCTGGGCTTGAGCTACAAAGAGATGAAGGACACGTCTGCACTGTGCAATGGGGCATGGTGAAAACAGTTCTAGGGAATAGGTGCTACTGTCTAATAGCTGCCTCAAGCAGTCTTGCCCACCTCGTGGTACTATGTCAAGGCACTACTCAGGTCCAAAACCCAGGGCTGCTTAGCCCCATTACCCTTGCACGGCTCTCTTGCTGCTGGTTTTGGAGCTGTCTTGCAGCAGCCCCGCAGGCTTGCTCAGACCCACGTGCAGAACTACTCATGCAAGGTCACAACAGACATCAATGGCAGCAGCAGAAAAAGAGTCCAGACGTCTTTAGTACGTGCCCCAGCTCAAAGTCACTAGGCGCTCTCATCCCCAAGCACAATAACCCTCATTTTATAGTTCTAGTACACAGACAAGTACTGGAGAAGCTGCACAACTCGTAACACACGCAGAGAAAAAGCAGCACACGCAAAAACAAAGGTAACACCCAACTAACAAAGTATTCTGGACCTTTGCCTCTATCACTGTGATGGACCTGTACAAATAAATTACATCTGTATTAAACAGTTGAGAATTCGCACAGCCTTGAAGGGTAAACGCAGTTTCTGCTTGGCTACAAACTGCCACGTTCGCTCATGTAAGAGCCCTGAAGGGCAGCCCCTGCTCGGGATGGCACAGCGATAAATCCTGTGTTTCTCCAGTCACTGCTGTCTCCACTGGACATCCTCCACAACCACTTGTGTGGCTGGCAGTGGGATCTGACTCGTAATACCTGAACTTGTGACACTTAATGCCTAGAAGCAGAAATTCAGTTATCTACAGCAACTAAAATAACACTGTGCAGCTTGTCATACCCAGTCCAATTTGTTCCACAGTTTTTCAGAGACACGAGGGAAATACTCCATTCTCCAGTTCAGCAAGCTTCATCTACAGTATATATTGCTTCCTAAAGAGTTGCTACAGTGGTGAACAAAACACAGAAAGAATAGAGGCTTAAAACAAAACTACAAGCTTTCACCGTGACTCTCACCGACTTCTGTTACTGAATTTAAAGCTAAAGCCATATTCTTTTTGAGGCAATTGCCAGTCTCTTCTGTTTTCTTAAATTACTTGCTTTGGTACAATTCTACACTGATTTATACTTCCTTTGACTTCACTTGTTTAAGTGTAAGTGATGGGGAAAATGGCTCTAAATTTCATTGCTTTAAACATTTCTTGAATCTACAGATAACACAGGCAGACTGACTTTGTAAGTTATTGTCATCTTTGTTTCCTAAAACTCACAGTAGTTGAAACCATTACGTTTTTTTTCCATGCACAAACAAAATTCATATCCTTTCATCTTAAATTATTTTTAGATGGTGAGATGCAGAAGTAAGTACAATGACAAAGCACAGTGGGTTTCTCTCAATACCTCTGGAGCAGAACCAAGATGGAGCTGTTTTCAGCACGCAGCAGACTCCCAGAAAATTGCACTCACAGTACACGGCAGATGTAATAAATTTCCATGCCTCCAGCCAGAACATCCGAGCGCTGATTTCTCTGCCCCAAACCAGCAGAGAAAGAAGGAGTTCACATAAAAGGTTCTTTCTGGGGCTATTTTTCTTCAATTCATTGCCACGGAATGACAAAGAATTCCTCCTGATTTTGTAAAAACTCTTTGTGGGAAGTTTGTTTGGCAGCTGCTGGCACACGGGGGAAGCTGGGGTAAACCATCCCATTCTCCACAAACACCCTCAGGGCTCTCGTGAGCAGCACCCGGCTTTTCTGCAGACACTGGTGGAGATAGCAGAGGGCTTTGAAGGGAGATCACAACAGCAAGAATGAACTGGATGAGCAGCCTGGAAGAAATGAACAAAGGAGACACCTAATTTTTCTTTTACATACTTCGTTTCATAGATCTTCAGACAAGCCGACAACTTTTCGATTTCGAAAATCAAATCCCAACTTGATTCTCCTTGCCAATAACGAAACAAAAGATACTGTGTCTGTCTGCCCACAGAGCCTATTACACAGACCACAGTTGTGCCATCTCTTCACGATACTGACACTGAAGAAGGAAAAATTAGAGTACAGAAGAAATGCTTTTGATGATGTGCAAGCCCCAGAAGGATCCAGACCACTCTAATTTAAGCTCTCTCAGTGCTAACAGGCAACAGCTACTTCTGTGGGTACTTACAAACTAGAAGAAAGGGTTCCTTCAGTGGGAAGAAATCAAAAGCTGCTTCACTGGAGGGTCTTAACCGTTTTAAATCACGGTAAGGAAAAGGAGAAATCAATAAATATACTTGTTAGAGGAGGAAGGCAGAAGCTATGGGCCTGCTGAGGTCAGTCCTGCCCCAGGGAGCTTAAAGATGGGCCCAAGGCAAGGCCTATGGACTCAGCCCGCAGAACTACGGTGAGGTTTGTAGAGAGCCAGAGCGTGACTGTACCTGACCTTCCTTGGGCTCCTCTCCCATTCAGCTGGCACTGCAGGGCCTGGGCCAGCTTCTAATGGATGTTTTTGTAACTCACCTGGGAAGTTATCTTGAAAAAATAAATAAAATTTCAACACTCCCTGTTGTGACTGCACATACGGGTTTTGAGAACTCACACTGTCCTTGACTGGAAATCTGGGGAGCAGGTCTTTACCCTGCATCACTCAGACTCCACTTGGAACAGCCTTTCCTTTATTCATAAAAAGCTGCCTGCAGTGCTTCTTACAATGCTGATCCTGGGAGAAGTATTTCAAAACCCATTGCTTTGTTCATTGTTACTTTAGCTGGGTGGAAACATAAAAAAAAAGCAACCAAGAAACAAAGCTTTCTACACTGTCACGGAGCCCAGAGCTGGACTGCATGCTCTCCTGCCCTCCCAGCAGCCGTCCTGCGTGCCTGGGACAGCCTCCTCAAGCAGTCCACATTAGCAGGTAGCAAACATCCTCCAAATGTGCCACCTGGCACGGCTGCTCACCGCTTCCTACTCCTTCTGAAACAGCATTTTCCAGACAACTCCTACCATACACGGAGCATTCTCCATATGTTTGCAAAATGAAGTCAAATACAAATTTGGGTTGACATCTCCTGCAAGAACCCTTTATTGTCAAAATTTGGCAGAGGAAAGAGACAGTTGTTGTTTCTGACCTAATGGTTTCCCGCCCTCTTCAGGTAAATTCTTATGCTGGGAGACATTTGTGTCTCAGAGCTTGTTTTTCTTATGTACCAAACTAATTCCATGCAAAAAAATCCGGCAAAATGTTACATGATAAAGGATAAAAGGCATTCAGTTTTCTCTTCTGTCCATGCTAAGCTGAAGGCAGACATGTTCACAGCCACTCTTGCAGCTGCACCTCTCCAAGTTCCTCCCTGATCTGTGGCACGAAGTAGCTCCAAGTCAGAGCTGATTTAATTTGCTCTGCTGTGGCAAAACTGCGGGAGCTATTGCGGCAGCTGGAGCTGCAGAGCTCTAACTGTAACTGCCTCTACACACCTACGTTTCTGAGATTTCCATGCACTGAAGTTATTTCACGGTGGGCACATCTGCTGCATTTATGGACTCATTCTACCACTGTGGAGAAGACATTACCTCGTATTCCTGAAAAAGAACTACTAAGAGAAGAAATGAAAGCCTCCTGGTTCATGCCAAGAACTGCAAGGGGCTCTCGGTGCTGGTAATGGCGAAGTGCATGGCCTCAAAAAGAGAGGCCTTGCACAGAAATGGATGGTTCTTGGCAAACCTGAGCTCTTATCAGTTTACAGCACTTGTGAAGGGAACTTTCCTTTGAAGTTTTTGTTACAGAGTCCAGCCTAGAAGCAGAGGGTAAGATGAAAAAATGTGCAAGTCCCCAGTTCCCACAATTGATTATAAAGTTTACCTAGACAGCTAGCTGACATGTAGACATCTATTGGTGGATATCTTTAATCCTGTACACAAGGAGCCGATTTTCTGGAGGCTACAAGTTCCTCGCTTTCATACAGAAAAGTTGTACCACAAGCAGAAGGAACAAAGAAGATCCTGCGCTTAACACCCCAGTAATTTCATGAGGAAAGCACAATTCTTGCTTCAGATTCATGACATGAGTTTTGCCGCATGCCTCGCTTTTCCACCTACAAACTGGCGACGGGAATCCCCCCTAGTCCTGTTTTCAGCGTGGACTGCACAGCTGACAAGGCAGGAACTGTTTTTTAGTTGGTGCTTTTATCACGCTCTGCTCTAGGATGGTCCAGCCTCAGTGGGGTCTGTGGTCTTGGCTGCGCCACAGGTGATAATGCAGCTCCTCCAAGGATGACCTTGTCTCCTGTTCCCCAACTTCTTACTTACCTCAGCAGCCTATTTTAAAGTAACATTTGTGGAGGGTGTTGAGGTCCTTGGTGGAAGTGGTGTAGGAATTCTTTAATTACTTCTAAGCGCTGCTATTTGCAATTCAGAAGCTCATGTTACAACTTTAAAAGGCTGTGACAAAGTAATACGGTGTTTCTGGAGTAGGTTCCAGCAACATGGTTTCTCCCTTTTATCTTCTGTTTCAAGGAAGAGTGACAGCAGAAGTTAAATGCTGTTTTTATTTAGTGCTGTTTGATTGAAAGATTAAGGGTTGAATTTCTAATTTGAAGAGCAATTCTCAATGGAGATGCAATATTTGTATCTATTAAGGACAAGGTGCCCCTGAAATTGCAATCTGCTGCTCTTCAGAAGTTTTAAATTCTGGGGAATTACAGCTTTCTACCTTCTCTAAAAAAAATGTATGTCGTTTTATGATAACAAAAGTGCCTCAAGCAGAATATACAAAAAAAAAGGTAACCCATTTAACCTTCAAACAAGGTGTCTCTTCCAGCTGCTAGTAGTCTCACAATAAAGCAGCTGTTGATCTTATTTCACGGTCGCCTCCCTTTGTAGCATGCAAATCCTGTTACGTACGGCTGTATTTCCCATTCTCAAGCCAAATCTTTTCCAGTTCCAGATCACCCCGGTTCAGCTGTGCAGCAAGTGGAACGTGGGGATAACTGCAAGGCAAACATTTGGAAACAGACAGTATTAAGTCCCCCAGACAACATCTACAACTTCTCATCATCCTGAAACATCCTCATGCCAAAGGACATGCTCCTCTCCTTTGCCAGGGGTCCAGAACAAACAGACTCTCCTCCCGATTCCTGCACAAGCCAAATATGTCTACATGGCCCTAGGAAGACTGCTGTAGTGGCAATGGAGATGTGGAGAACAAAATATCAGGCTGCGAGGGGTGAACTGCCAGGTGCACATGAACCTGCTTCAATCGAATCAGTCATGGATTTCAGCAGGGACTGATGTCCCATTGCCACCCCAGCTCCCACACAAACTCAGAGAACGAGCAGTCGAGTTTGAGTTGCCATAAACTCTGTTTTTCACCCAAAGTAGCTCAGCCATGCCTAGGAGAGCTGTGTTCCCTACTCCAGTCGTCACACAGCCACAGCCTGAGCGACCCCCTTTGCAGGAAGTGGTGCAGAGAAGAGCGAGCCTTGGCCGAGCCGCAGAACGGTGGCAGAGAGACTGCAGACATGGAGACGTCCCTGGCCCCTCACGAAAGGTGGTTTTATCCTAAAGGCTGCGATAACAACTCAATGTGATTGATCCTCACCATGATGGACCCTGAGAAGCTGTCAAATTCGTCATCCGTCACCCAAACAAAACTCTAGTGAGCTACAGGCAGACCCCTGCCCCCCTGCAGATTAAGTCAAATCATTATAAAATAGCTGTGCCCAGTCTGATAGGTGTGATTAACTCCTGGGACTGCCAAAGTCTTCAAAAACCTAACAGTCAGGCTAAAGAGAAGAGGAAATGACAGACACCAAAAAAACCCCAGACATTCTAAATGGGGAAAAATGTTTCAGCCTTATTCTCAGCAAGATCATTTCTGCCTGGAAAACACTGTGGCTATTTATACTAAATATTGTGCTAAGTTCTGTAAAAAGTCACTGTCCCAGGCCACAGCAGCTTGCAACCTAAATTTGGCAAAGGTGATGTTGTCACCCTCATTTTACAGATGCAAAATACAGGCCTGGAGAGGAGAGGTGACTTCTAGAAAACAAGCATGACGAACACATGAACTCATTTGGGCTCAGATGGTGTATGGGAATGTTTTAACTGAAAGGCTTCCCTTTCCTGCCAGTGAATTTCTTGACTGCATATGTCTATATTTCTGTGGCTTTTGCTGATTTGGGTTCCTTCTCTTTCTACCCTATTATGTAGGCTGCCCACTTGAAAGCAAGAACTACCAAGGCTGCTAGAGTTATTTCTCTCTCTTTCCATTTCCTTAAAGGAAGCTGACTCCAGGCATCAAATACAAAGGCAGTTCTTGTGGGAACTTTCAAAGTTGCTTTTATGTCCGTTCATCATTGTGCTGAAGTCACAGGCTGAATTACTGCTGGTGCAGAAGGATGGGCCGAGCATGAGTCCGGGTAGTGTGTAGGGATTCTTGGGGAGCAGCTACAGGCACTTTCCCTGCACAAAGCAGGCAGGATGCTCCTGGCGCTCAGCTGAAAGCTTCACTCAGAACTCAGACCCACCAACACTGGACTGCATGGTTGGAGAGTCTGGCCTGCTTCTGCAGGCATCAGAGGTCTGCTGGTGCAGGAAGTTCATAGTGCATGCTCTTGATGCTAAGTAAAATTAGAACGATGTCTGGCGTTCTGCCTCTAGCATACCCTAAACCGAAGCTTCCTAAACCGGTGCTTCAGAGGCCAGCAAAAGAATAAATAAACCCCTTAGTAATATGTCTAGCCAACCGTACAATGCTTTACATGAAGAAAAACATCTTTCCTGAGCCCAATAGGAAATCATTTTGTGCCCTGAAGCATGAGATTTGTTTACCCTTAACTTAGCATGCATAATGCTAGTTTTGTCTTTTTTGCAATGAAATCATCCATTCCTTTTATAAATCTGGCTCTTCAAATCCCCCTGAAGAAGCTTATGGCATAACTCAGAGAAATAAACCACTGGAATGAAACTGTGAGGAAAGTTACTGTTATTTCTCCTAAACTATCTCAACGCCTGTACCGGTTAGCCAAAAGTTCACGCACACACATCCAGACAAGCACTTTCCTGAGCAGTATTTTGCTGTTAACACTGGCATACTAAAATGTTGGCTAAATAACAAGATATATTTTATATTTAATTCCCCTTGGAATGCATCATTGAAAGCGCAAATAAGAAAGAAAACTGGTCTGCACTTGACACTGGGGATGCTGGATTTTTCTCTTCTTGTTTTCAAGATACTGTTAATTTTGGAGACTGACGTTAAGAGTACCAAAAATCCTTCAGACAGACACCAGTCCTTAGTGCATAGGGACACCATTCCTCAGTGCATGGGGGTCACACCACTAAGGACCACCACATCACGGGTGGGTCAGACACCCAACAGTGCAATTCTTTTTAAAGACCTGCAGTTTCACAGGGGAGACACAGGTTCTACAGGATACTGAAGGACCTCCATGGCAAGAATCTGCTAACAGGTTTTTTCCAGATATGTGGATTTACACCAAAGATTAATTTGTTCTAGCAGCTGTATGGTGTTTTGGCTGCCCCTGAGTTCCCCACACACAGAGCTAATCAAATCTCAGATATTCATTTTCTCTCATGGGAGCCAAAGGGTAGAAAATCTGCCTGCAAAGGTTAAAGACCTTCTCTTTGAAGACTCTCCAGTGAGAACAGTAAACATTTTTCCGGAGAGAATGAATACTGCTAATCCATAGCTGATACGCTCGTAAATATTGATGAGAACAATATTTGCCAAAGGACATAATAAATATCTTTCATATTCACATCCAAACAACAATGTAGGAGAGTAAATAGCACGGTCATAGTAGCACAGCTAGTTTTTTTCCTTTCTTGTACCTGTTCATGTGCTGTGGTTGTGTATCTCAATTACATCCCTGGTATTAAGTCTTGCAAAGATCCCAAAGGTATTAGTTCCATTACAGATAGTCACTGCAGTGTAGCAAGACAGAAAAAACCTCCCAAACCATCAACAGAGGCAATGCAGAGATAGAGGGGATTCATAAGGGTTACTGCCAGCCTGGTGAGGTTAAACTCCCTAGGCTCCTCTTTACAGTCAATAAAGATAGATAGACCCTCCTAGATGATAAGTCTGAGCAGTTAAATTAAGCTCTTGCTCTGAGTAGCCTCTGAGGTGCAGGATCCTGTCTTCATTAACTATAAAGGGAGCACATTAACCGTGGCGAACAGGGGCTTCACACCAGCTACTTCAGCGATTTGACTTGGATTCAGTTCAGAGGAGGCAAAGCTGGGAGTCAGGGTCCGACAGTGACTGTGGCCTTCAGACTACTTCAGACAGGGACTGAGGACACCTGAACTGGGGGGTGTTTTCCTCCCTGTCGCAAGCCAATCCCAGTGTTTTAATCTTTTTAAAATTTAAACTTTTAATCGGTTTGCATCTGGGATGGCTCCTGGACTGAACTGCCCACACAGGTACCCAGATGCCAGCCCTGGCACAGGGGAGGCAGTGGCTCAGCAGCAGCTTGTGTTTAGGTCACCCTAAAGCCGTTATGAAACTGCAGCCTCAGGTACTGGAAGTCAGATGATATCGATATCCTCCCGCTTTTTTTACTGCCTTGATCATTTTGATCACTGTATCCTTAACCAGCTCCCACCAGTCACCCTGCTGTATCTCACTTCTTGCCATTACTCGAGAAAAGGAATTTTAGAGAAAGACAACCAGTATCAAAATTTCATTATTGCTATAGGATAAATTCCATAATACAGACTTAAGGTAGGATACAAAACCTATATGGGGAGAGTGTCTCCACTGCAGAGTATGTGTGCTAGGAAAGCCAGATAAGGGATGGGAGAACACCTTATCCTTTGTTCAACAAAAGGCAAATTGAGGGTTTACCATGTGAGCTTTTACAAAAAAAAACAGCCAACCAAAAAACCTGTCGCATACAAGCATTTTTGTTTGAAGTGTCTGTATGTTTATCCTGATACAAACCAGCAAGAAGAGAGCTAAGCTATCATCACAACCAACCCAAATCACAGCTCGGCTAGTCACAGTCAGCTCCAAGGAGGAAATAAAGAACATTTTCAAAGAATCAGTCATCTAATTAATTCCAGGTTGTAGCATTATGTAAATAGATATCAGAAAAGGAGAAAGCCCTAAACGTGTTAACATTCACTCATGCAAATATTGACATCGAATCCAAAAGGATTACTCCCCTGAGAAATGTTGAGTGTACACCTAAGTCTCTGTGGAATTTGGGCTTAGGTTTGTTGAATAAATAGCTTTCTGAGAATTATTCATTTTGTTATATATTGCATCATCTGTAGGAATATTGATACAGCAATTTGAATATTACAGAAATACTGATTTTATAAAATATTCAGCTGGTCTCCTAATGCAGGTGAGGGATAAGACACATACTCATAAATTTAATTCAGGAAATACGACAAACTTAGTCACATTATAACAAACGTTATTCATTCCATTAGAGCAAACAGGATTATTAAAAACAAAAATTAGTTAATATATTTGCAGCAACTTTTCCCAATAATGCCCTACAGCATTTTGCAGGCTACCTGCTGATGACATCTTAAGTGCAGTCCCTCCTCCTGTGAACGGCAGCAGCAAAGCCCTCCACCGAGTACCCAGCTGCCATGCCACACTTTGGCAGCAGCCCCGTCAGCCCCTTTCACGAGGCACAAAACGAACCCATCAAATTTCAGCTAAATACGAGTGCTCACATCCATGCTAATTCAATAATTACAGCCTGGTCAAACGCACACCCCGTTCCCGCTGAACTAAACGGCAGCCAGGGAGGCTGAATGTGCTGGCACCTGCACACGCGTATCCTACGCTAGGGAACGGCGCTTCAAACCAACGGCTTGGACACCGCTCTGCGGGATAAAATTTGGAGAAGAGCTGGAGACACACATTCAAGCTTTCCAATTTTTTGGACTGCAAAGCCAAAGAAGGGGCTGGTGGATTGGAAGAGGTGGAGGAGAGGAACTCCTCTGAGAAAGCATTTCTTATCAGAGAAACCCACCCATGTGCCAGGGACCAACGCAACCACTTCCAGGCTCAAGCCTGGCTCTGAATCCAGCCCACGGAGACTCCCCGTGCCCGGGTGGCACGGGCAGGGCTGGCAGTGCAGTGAGCCGCCGACGGAAGGTTACACAGTGCGGCACCGTGGGGAGAGAGTGGCTGCTCAGAAATGCCTGGCAGGGCCCTGGGTGCTTGGAAATGGGTTGGGCGTCTGGAGGGATCTGCTCCAGGAAATTCAGTCAGTAAATAACTGCCCACGCACGTTTCAATGCATTGTGACTTCTCCGTGCAGCAGGTAGAACCTGACTGGAGAAGATTCAGGGGGAAGAGTGCGAAGTGTTGCTAAGGTGAGGGTATGCTAAACGGTTTGAGATTAATCGAAATTCACTGCCAAGGAGCTGCCCTCCTCCCCCCCAGCCTATCAGCAAGCAGGAGTGGCAATCGCTGCAGTCAGCATTTAGAGAGTCTGATGGGTGTAACATGCTGAAATGTAATTGTTATGACTCAGAAAAAAATTAATCAGCTAGCAAAAGAGGTGACAGCTGCTTCTCTGATTCCATTTACATCTAATTTGTAGTGTTTACCTAGTGTCTTAGGTGCATTTCCAAGACAGCTAGGAATACGTTTGCATTTCAGCGATTGGTAAGTAGATGTAGGTTTAATTTTATGTGAGTACTAACGTTACCACGTCTTGCTAAACAGCAGGGATAAAGACCAAGGTGGGGGAATTAAATAAAAAAAAAAAAAAAAGAAAATCTCTGTTCTGGATTGCAGAAAATGCTGTATAACGCACAGTGGACATATCTGTTTGCACAAAGACCTTCCAAAGGCTGTATAAAAGATTACAGAATCACAGAAAATGTAAAAGATGTTGTCATAGATCTAACTACAAGTATGTCAATTAACCATGATCCTGAAGAAATTACATGTCTAGAAAAACACTTAGGATGTTTAACTAGTCAGCATGCAAATATGGTTAACCTTAGGTTCATCATATACACCTCTTTAAGTGTATATACACACTCCTTTGGTGGCAATACAACACATGCCCTCTCCCCTTCAGGGTAGTTCCAACTTGAGATATCTCACAGTTTTAGCCCAAGTTTTGTGCCATTGCCAATGTAATTTCTCATTTTGCTCATGTTTCTCCCATTTATTCAGGACTAGCTTGCTGCTTGCATGGCAAAATATGTATAAAAATACACCACAGCTGCCATGGCACCTTTCACACCCAAGTGTCCTGGATCACTTTACAAAGATGAGAAGAGTCCTGGCACCACTGTGAAATGGTTCCATGTTGATTTACAGCTGTAGTCACCTACTCTTCAGGGTGGGAGTGATCTTTACAGCAGAGAAGCGTTGTAGTGAGCAGCACAAGGCTCTCAAAGGGGTCAGTGGCAGAGCTGGAGAGGGACCGCAGAGTCCTGCCTTTCGATGCTCTGCTCCACTTCCTGGTGGAGGGAAATTCCACAATACACACGTGGGTAGTTCCTAAGAACATTCTTCCAGAGCCATTAGTATTTTACTGGTGATTTATGGATCACCCTTCCTGCTCTCTGCTACTGTTCTCAGACATGGAACAAAATTTAAAAACCTACTGTCCCATTTTGCTTTTCAATTAAGTTCAATGGAGCTGGTTCCCAGCGGCTAGGCTGGGATTGCTGGTGTAGTCTTTTATGGACAGAAGCAGGACAGATCCCAGTTTGCTACTGTGAACAGTACAGTGCATGCTTTACCCTACACCGCTGGTACAGAGGCCAGACCTCTGTCTGGAAATGCAGTTTTGCCACAGGAGGTACAGAAAGAAATTGGAGGCTTGTTACTCTTTCCCCCAGCCTTGCTCACCCTCGTGTGAAATAATAGCAAAGATCTGAAGCGACAGAATACTCTGCCAATTCCTATGTTTTTGGCTAAGCAGCTTGCTATTAGCTTTTACACACACAGTAGTTTGATGTTTTCTGGTTTAGCATTTCCTAATTACAGTGCTGCTGTCAATGAGCTAATGCCCATGGGGGAGCGGGGCAGAGCCGGTGCCCCACAAACAGCTCCCACTCAGCGTGGAGTTGAAGCACTGAAAGACATACAGAGGAATACGGCCTCCCTTGATGACTGCAGATTAAAACCTGGACTCTCTTAAAATTCACATCCTGCAGTTCTTTAACGGTGAAGATAGGAATAAATGGCAGAACACAAAGTAAACCAAACTGGAGGGCAAATGGCCTGTTTTTAAATAAGTTGCTTACAGAGCAGAAGGACAGCATCATGATCTGACAAAAGTACTGCCAGATGTATGATGTACCAAAGAAAGAGCAACCGCATTGGTTTCCATGCTGAATGCAGCATGTGAGGGATGAATCAGGAGCAGCCATCCAGCTCTCTGCAACCAGGTAACCACCAGTTCAGCCACTGTTTGTAACCTGTTCTCTACAACAGCACAGAAGGAACCAGGTACCTGTGTAGTCCTGCTGTAGCACCACCGAGGAAATACCCCTGGAAAAGGCATCATGAGGGGTAGGAGTTGTATACTTTCTCTGCAGAGAGGATTGGATTTTGAGGACACTAATCACTGCAGGGTCATAAAAATGACAGTTCCTTATGCTGATAAAAAAACCCTTCTACGTAAGGCAATAGAAGAAGTGGAATACACAATATGCAGTGCTGCAGAATTGGGTATGTTGATGTCAGAAACTAAACTTACGGGAAATAATGGAAATTTTGGCACTCTGTGGTCATGAAACACAAGTTCAAGGGATTATTTCAAGTGCTTCCCCAAATAAAGGAGTGCCTCTGTCTCTCTGATAACGCTTCTCTTTTCAGTTCACTCCTGAAGCAGGGGGTATATCTGTGAAATGCTCAAGTGTAGTGACTTTGTGACTAAGGAAGAATAATGCCCTGGGGAAAAAAAAAAAAAAGGATAGAAGGAGAAAGAAATGCAATCTAGGTTCATTTTAACTCCAGTATATTATTAGCAGTTAAAATTCCTACAGTAACCTCTATTTTCCCACATATGTAATGGTTTTCAATTTCAGTAGGTCTAGCAAGGACTGTGAAACTTCAAATGAGGACCAAGAAACCTGGCTCTATGTAGCACATTCTAGCAGACCCTTAATATTTCAATTTCTGTGACCTTTCCAGCATGCGTATAGATGGGTATTATCCACCAGGGAGAACTGAATAATGATCCCCCCCATTTTTTTTTTCCTTGCAAAATCATTTCTCAGCAAATCCAGATGGTGCAAAGGAGCCTGATGAGAAGAATGACCTGGTTCTGAGTGCGGATGTCAGAGGACGTCTCCTGCATGCCTGTGAAACTGCAAATGAAGCAGATGTTTGCCATTAGTGCCCACTACGGAAGTACCAGCATTTCTTCCTCACTAACCACACACTGCAAGCAGCAATCATGCATCACCTTCTCCTCTTCTAATGGGTACTCAGGCATGTAATAAGTTGAATTTCATCTTGCTGATGAGTCTTATTTTAGTTGTTTGGCATGACAGGGCATTTCTTTGTTAAAAAGTGAATGGAGACATCTGGCTTTGGCAGTGTGACTAAAATGAGCAGCGCTTGGCTAATGTCTCTCCCGTTTCACCTTAACTTGCTGACACTAGATCCAGCAACACTTGCAGACTCAGAAGAGGAAAGCAGACTGCAGAAGTCACCCTTTACACCTGCCCTATTTTGCCTTAGACAACTTTATCCCATGTGGTGTAAAACGCCTCGGGTATTCCTTATGTCACTTGAATGGTGCCAATGCTGTATCACCCACTAAGCAAAGGCACTAAACCTGTAAGCGCATGGAAGATATTCCCATGACTTCTGCTGGCTCCACTGATGACAGCATTACTGTTAGCCAAACAGCACTGAGTTCAGCTATTTCCTGACCACTTGTCCCAGCTCGGCACTTAGGCACAGAGGCATGAGATTATACTGACTGATCAGCACCTTACACGGTTTGCAGGACTGGCGTAAGTTACTGCACAAACTAAAGGACTGAGAATCAGACCTGTAATCTATGGTCACTGGTGAGAGACTGCTGCTGTTTCATCCCCCTTGTAATAGCTTTCTTCCTTCACGATGAGTTATTGCACTCCTATTTTTGGCTGTACTTCATTTGGAAAGTTGGCACAGAAATATTGTTTGGCAGACACGGACCTGCCCTGGAAATCTACTGTTTTGGGGGTTGTTTGCTTTTAACTAATTCATTATATGGCTGTACTGCAACGTATATCACTTGTTTTCCCCTCCAGCACAGAGTGTTTATTAGACAACTACTCTCAGGAAACTTCCCGAAGACAAACACTCAACCCACAGCCTCCTTGGGAGATGCTGGTAGTCCTTTTTACTAAGCACTAGAAAAAAAAGGCAGTTCAAGTGCATTAACGCATACGATTATTAATAATATTTTGCTTGTTATTAGTGAAAACTTGCATTAACATCAGTGCCTTCATCTGGATTCATCCCTGAAGTAACTGGAGCTCATTACAGAGAGATTTGTTAGATTAAGCCTGGGGTTTGCTGGCTTCTCTTTCTCTTACTTCTCTAATGTTATTGTTCTCCATGACCCTAATATACAGTAGTCATTTGGATGCTGGTAACAACCCTTCCGACTGGAGAAAACAATGAATGCCAAAGACATTTAAAGATATCACTAGTCAACCCTGATTCTGGAGCCATGAAGCACTTCATGTTCCTTGAAAGCCAATTCCAGCAATTTCCTTTTGGTGCACTGTTCATCCGAGAGATTTGGTAGAGTCTCCTTGGCATTGCTCATTCTCATAATGGGTTACTGCAGATACTATTTACTGATCTCAAAACAACCCTGAAGCTTCTGTCAGTTCAACTGCAGGTTGAGGACAAAACACTCTTCAGAAACACTGGAAAAACTTTGCAATTTCATCTCTGCTAGCTGTCGTACAGATTGCTGTAAGTGCGCTGTTGTGTTCACGAGCTTAGTCTAACTGCAAGGACTTTATTGCAGCAAGTGGATGGTGATTTATAAAGACATGGTAATACTAAAGATAACAGGTGACAAAGTTCATCCCACAGTAGAGCACTCACTTGCCTTAGAGAAGTGTGCCTTAGAGAAAGAGAAAGAGAAAGCAATGGGAAATTGCATCTGACACCCTCTCTTGTACCCAGGTGCAGGGTCTGGTGGCAGAGGGTGACCTCCATCCTCCCGCACATTCAGGGGAAGCTGCTCTTGAGTACCCTGGAGAATCACTACTGCCACTCTGGAGTCTGCCAGATACTAAATTTCTAGGCTTCCTATATAGCATCAAATTAAAATTGTTCCCTGAAGCAAACTGGCTGCCTGTGTGACAGAGATGCGGTGGGCTCACATCATCTCGGCTCCCTATTGCAAAACAGCGATGCCTACCTGTGCACAACAGCAGAGAAACTGCCCAACAGGACATCACAGAGACCACTGATCTACCAGGTTTCTGCCTATCATGATAAAGAATTCACCAAAGAACATTCCAGACCAGAAGTGATAAGCTTTATAAAAGAGAAAAACCTCACCCTTTCTCTCCCCCACACTGCAGAGTGGCCCTGGTTCTGCTGAGACTTCCTGGGTTGTGCTGCAGCTCAGACCAAGAACGGCAGGAAGTTAACCTCACATCACTGCATCTTGTGATGCCTAATTACAGCCTGAACCCAGGCAGTGTGCTCATCGTTAACTCTGTTGTCATTTTGCACATCAAATTCTCCTGCAAGTCACCCAGAGGACTAGTCTATAGAGCAGCAGAGAAACATGAAGAACAGAAATTTCCCTAAATCTTATACTTTGCCTCAGTTTTAAAAACATAGTTTGTGACTCCAGCTAATAAAGTGCTGCACGAGAAAGCATAGCTTTAATCTTTGTATTGGATTCTTGATTTGTAGGAATTGTGAGTAAATCTGTTTAGGCAGTTGAGAAAAGCCGACCGCTAACCATCTGGGTTTATGCTGCTGCCTTGCCATTTGTTGACATCAGCAGTCCTTGAAATGTTCCCAACAAAGCATAATTTTTTTAATTTTTTCACACCTGGGTAATTAAAACAGGTATGCATTGAACACTGGGACCCATTTTTAAAAGACATCATTTTCTCAACCCATAAATGTAATTTGCTATCAAATTAAGTTTTTCCACACCCCATTTCTCCAGCAATTTAGCATTTTAATTTGAAATACAGTTGATAGAAGTGACTAATTTTCAAGCAGCAGCCATGTTTGGATGCAATTCCGAACCAAGTATGTACTTGCTTTTCTTATGCACCTCAGCAGTTTATTGCCTTGGTGTGCAGCAGAGACAGTGAGAAACAGAAGAAAAAGCAATAAGAAGGGGAAAGGTACCTCATAAAATGGAGAGAGGAGGGCAGGAAGATATGGTTTGTTTTACAAGAGAGTTACCACTAAGCCTTTCTCAGTAGAAATTCCTATTGTATGAAACTTGATTTTCAGTGCAGCATTTTGGAAATAAGCTTGGCCAATTCAGAAGAAATAAGACATGATCCCTACAGCAAAATCATCACCTTCAAAGAGTATCCTAATTTAGAATTTTGCAAGGCTTGGATACCTTGGTTACATTCACAGGTTCCAGCTGAGACCCAAACAGATAATAGAGCAGTATCACACAAGAAACAATTTTCACACAGTATTCCAAGCAACATAGATAATCTAGTTTATCTTATTCAGATAAATTGTCCTGGAGACCAAAGTTAATAATTTAGGTGAAAAGGGCTACTACAACTGAGTGTTAAGAACTGATTTTCCTCTCGGGAGTACAGAATACAGAAGCCCTGTACATGGTGTTATGGTGACTTTTCTCCCATGATCAAATCAAGAGGTGCTGCTGAAATTAAAAAAATTGAGTTTTGCTGTTTTAGTGGATTGTAGTCAAACTATAACTGCAGCTTAATGCATTTTTTTCAAAGCGCTAATTTCATTAGATGTATTTATGGTTGCAGAGGAATAGTAACAATTTACTCTATAATTTGTGGATCACTCGCGTAATAGGAACCATTAGCTGTCACATCAGTGCTGATGAAGTGAGCTTTGACCTGTGAATTACTGTCACAATAAACTCGACTCCTGCAGATACCAATGTTATCCTTGTGGATAGATGTATGGTAATTTGAAGTAAGTACTTTAGTGAGGAACCTGAGAAATTAAAAAGAATCTGTCTGCTCCCAATCTTTGGTCTTATTTGAGAGCTGTACTTCTAAATAAACCTGCTTGAATATGCAGAAAGTAATGAGTTGCCCTACAAGGAGAACTAAGGAATAGCAGCAAAGGGAAGGACAATTCCTTGCTTGACAGATGATTTACTGACAAATATATATTCAGGCAAAGGACAAGAAGGGAACACGCATGTGAACTACATCTTTGTCACTAGTAAAGAGACCCAGGAAACAAAAAAGGAAAAAAGAAAATGTAAAGAATAATTGGTGATAATGATGGCAATTTGTTTCCCTATTCTGAGATAATTGATCCACACTGAAGATGTAGTACATTAAAGAAATTAAGCATAAGGTCTGAGGCACAGAGTGAAGACAAGAGTGAGCTGAGATACAGTAATTATGACATTTTGGGAGTCATAATATTTTGTTGTTGGCCTTTCAAAATACAGGGACAATGGCAATACAGCAGGCATCATTTCAGTTGTCAGATGTCTGCTATTTCTCTCCCTTTCCGTGTTTCTTGGGGCGGCAGTCTCTGACAGAGTGCCTGCTGCCAGCAAGAGGCAAGTTAAATGGTGTGACAGTCCATTTGGTTAGGGACGACAGTTCTGCTGCTCAGGTTGTCGTCTTTTGATTGCTAATCACACTTCAGAAAAGGCGATTCATTTACTGAAGGGGCTTCTAAACCTTCAAGTCTTCTCTTGTTTGTTTCCAGACCTTTTTTGCCTCTAGGTGGTCTTGTGCCTTACCCCTTATTGATGCAATACCTGCGGTGGTGTATAGTTTTGAGCCGTTAATGTTCCACCTGTCACGTAGGGCAGTATGTCACATGCAGGTCTGGGCTATAGCAGCAGCCAGCAGACTTCAGCCTTAATTATCCTCTTCTCTTATCAGCCCTGGAAATGCTCGGGAAAGAGGGAAGCCCCCCAATCCTGCCTAGTGGCTGTGGATATTCATTGTTAATGCACTGCAGATACATGCAATGACAACAGCTTTTAACTATTTAGAATATACATTTCAGTGCTGTCAGTCAAGCAGCTCCGCTCCTTCAGAAGGATAAAAGGAATGACTCAAACACAGAAATTCAAATCCTAGAGAGGAAGGAAGACTCCAGTGAACTCTGTACTAGCTATTTGCTATTAATTCTATTATTCTGTGTATTTTTTTCTGTGTAAAGGCATCCTTTATTTACTTTATTGAATAATAAATACAGAATGCTAATTACAGAACATACCTGGGTGTGGACTTAATTCAGTTTGTATATTTGATCTCTCTTCTGAGGTGGTATCTATATGATATCCTGATTGATGTGCAAGTTCCTTATCACTTATCTATAAACTGGTCCTTAAATATGTCAAAGTGGAAGTAATTTCTTTAAGGAACCTGCTCTTTTCTGACCACACAAATTCCAAAAGATGTGTGCAGGCTGAAAAAGGTATATCACAAGTGCTCAGGAAGTGAGAGAGAAATCTGGCAGGTCTGCTACAACCAGTCCTGACAGACTTGGGTCACAGCAAGCATTTCAGGAGAAATCAAAAGTATTAAAGCACAATAAGATTTAAGCACACTGAACCTGTAGCCAGCACCGACAAGTGTAAGGATTATTTGGTCAATAATCCAAGTGTTGCAGGAGCAGCTACCAAAGATAAACCAGTCTTAAATTTCTGGGGCTGCAGTTACCTCCTACCTGCGCCACAGATAACTTGGTTCCACAAACTCATTTGTCCTACTAGGGCTTTGAGCTGTTGCTTTGCTGATGACCTTAAAAGCAACTTTCATTAAATTTCATCAGCATTCCTACTCTCTCTCCAGCCTCCTACACCAGCCAGCAAGCACAGACACTCACTATCACTTCCTAATTGAAGCCCCAAGGCAGGAAAACAGATACTGGGTACTATAAACCACACAGAAAAGCATTTAAATAGGTGTTTAATCTTTAGCATGCATTCAAGAGCCCTTCTTAATGGGGATGCTTCCTTGAACTGGAGAGCTGAGCTGCAGCCCCTTCCACGTCTCTTCAGCACATTTAAAAGGAGCTAATAAGAGACAATGGTTATTGCTGGTGGTGACAGAAGTGAATAACCCCCTTGTTAAAACCACACTGAACAGAGAGGGGTTGTTGATATGTCCCAGCTTTCAAAAACACATAATGATACTGCCTGCTTCGTTAACATCAAGGGCTGTCTCATCTCTAGAAAAAATTTCCTCCACCTGTTCAGTTTATCTAAAGTCCGAATTAGTACCTTTATTGTCTATTCAAAAGCAATCCTCCAGAATGCACTGAGATCTGTTGCTGAACTGGTACAGACATAAAATACTACTTACAAAAAATTAAAACTTGGCTGATTGCTCTCTGTATCTGCAAGTAGGTCACTAATTAATCTAAAAATATTTATTCTCCGAACAGGTTCATATTGCTCCCTGCTTTGTGATAAATGCAAGTTCATATTCAAAGACAATGCTTACATTCATCACAAGAGCTAAGCTTGTCTGCAGTAATTAACAGTTATTCAGATGCTGCCCATTATTACTCCAAATAAAAGAAAAAAGTGGTTTTTTTTTATTATTAGCTAGCTAGGTCAGTGAACACAAGGGCAATGTACATCTTAAAATTCCCAGGAAAGCAGAGATTAGTTCCAACACTTAAAAAAACCCTAAATCACTGTCAGATGCATTACAGATTCTCAGAAGAAGGAAGGAAAAGTCATAATATATGAACACACACAAATAAGGTGACTGCTTTTTTCCCCACTCTCCCTCCCTGATTCTCACTGCACTTTAGAGAACCTCGAGAATAATTATATCTATTTTTTACATTCTGTCAAATGAACCCAATTTTGCTTCCAAGAATCAACTCTGTGCTGCTGCTTTAACATTAATCTAAAGGATTATTTGGATGAGTGGAAATTGTCTAGGAGAGTCAGGGCAGCTGTGCCCTGAATAAGAAGTTGATTCCTGAGTAGAAGAGGTTATAGTCAAGATCTAGTATGATTTTGACTTTCAGATGGTGAGTCTGGTTTGATTTCCATGTAGGTTCAAGGCAGCCATCTTCAGAAAGAAAGGGGAAAGCATCCCAGAAGATGAACACATCTGGATTCTCATCCAAGAGTTCCCAAAATGGATACAGGTGCCTAAGCTGCACTCAGGGACCTGACTTTCCACTGATATCTCCAGGATGTTAGGTGTGAATGAAAGTCGAAGAGCCTGAGTTCTTTCTGCCAGCTGCCAGGGTGGGAGATACTGCTTGTTGTTCTACTATGGATTGTTGGGGTTTTTTTCCCAACCGGGGAAAAAACACCCAAACTAGCCTTAAGCTTGTGCAGAAGGAAACAGCAAGAAATTTGATTACATTTCCTTCTGTATTAAGCAATTCCTCCATCCTTCAGAATGATATGCAGCTCCATAATTCCTTCAGCAGG
>NW_010233894.1:53306-55642 GCF_000690775.1 Eurypyga helias
TGCTTTTCAGTCAGGATACACTGTAGGACTAACATCTAACTTCCAGTCTTCTGTTCGCATCTATCATGACACTACAGCCCTTCATAGAATCACGGAATGGTTTGGGTTGGACAGGACCTTAAAGACCATCTAGTTCCAACCCCCCTGCCATGGGCAGGGACACCTTCCACTAGACCAGGTTGCTCCAAGCCTCATCCAGTCTTCTTTCTCAAGACACCACTGCTACATCCTGTTTCACTTAAATTCGTGTACTCAATAGAAGCAAAGGTCATACAGGATAAATTCCATTGTGTATGCTTTGACCTTCAGTATAGGATTTTCCAGGAGCTGGATGGGGAACATTCTATCCTAGAACAGCCAAGGACTGTCTTAATGTCAGCTAAAATCAGGCAACACAATATTACAAGCACCTTGTAGGAACATGGAAAATAAACTGCCTCAATATAATTTGATCTATTTTTCTAATAACTTTTCTAATGAATATTTTATTTTCTGTAGTGCTGGACTTAATATGCTTGGAAGACAATTGTCATTACATTAAGGAACAAACAGCTCACTAGCACTGAGGAGTGCAATAATTGATTTTCCATCTTGGTGGCTGAATTAAGAAATCATTATTTTTATGTTCCAAGCCACATCAAAAAAAGCTGGTATGGATTCTAAAATCCTTCACTTGGAGAGACCTATTTTGATGCTTTCTAATTCTCCAAATATTTTTTCTTGAGAAAAGTTTGATCAATACCTGCCTGGTGTGGTCAATATTGCTTTTCCAATTCAGGTTAAGGTGTCTGTCACTCTCCCAGCTCTGGACAGTGGGGAAAGCCTGGCTGGGCAAGTAGCTCTCCCAGGGAGCAAAGCTATTACTACTGTCTTTGAAAACATCATGTCTACCAGTTATGTTACCTGTCTGGACAGCCCACGTGACTAACAAATAAGGAATGTTTTAATTTATATGGGATAAGGAATGGTTCAGAGATCTATGTTTGATGCCTATATTTGCAAATCTTTTAGACTGAGGATTTTAACACCACACTTATTTTGATCTCATGACTGAATGATCTCCTGATTAAAAAATGCGAGTTCTAATCTTTCTGAGCCTCCAGTTCCCCATATATGGGAGCAGAATAATCCATGCAGCTTTGCAAAGGTCTTTGATGTCTTCAGATGAAGAGCAACAAGCATTAATATGACTCTATTACCAGCATAAAATAACTGCTATATCTCCTCTAGCCCTTGAGCTGTGTTAAAGAAGGCAATGACGCTTAATTTATTTGATGTAACTATGTAAGAACGATCATATACATGCAATTAAAACCATAGTTTTTATCAATTATGCAGTAGCATCTCGTCTGCACTCTACTAATTAGAAAAGAGAAGAAAAAAGACAGTTGGCTGAACATTAATTATGCCAACATTTCTATACTGTTTAGAATCTAGTTATAGGAATTAAATATTTATATAATTATGGTTTCCATTATGCATCATAATGTGATTGCCTGAAAGAAAATACTGCAAGGTACTCCAACACTCACGCAAGTTTAGAATATGGATTCTCTCATGAGCTAATAATGCCAACAAGGTTGTATCTAAATTTGATATCTTCAGACAAGAAGCATTTTTCCACAACAAGCTTGCAACTCATTTCAAGCTGCTGCTGTGTCACATTGATCTCAGAAAATAAGATGACTTTTTATTCAATTAAACAGGGGTTTAGTAAACCATTTCACTAAAAGATACTGAAATGGTTCTAAATCTAAGTTATGGATCATGGGCCAAACCCAGGGTCTGTTAGAGCATCCTTCCTCGGCGCTGGATAGTTGTTACAGTATCTCAGTATCAGAGGCTTATTATGTTTAGAAGAATGAAGTTACAGTTTTTTTTGAGAGTCTTCCACCCATCTTCTATTCATATTTGGTTTATACTCCCCTTCTAGCTTTTATTTGCCTGGATCCTTTTTTCTTCATTTCATCTCCTGCAGTCTTTCCTTAGCAGCGAGAAACAACTTTAAAATTGCATCAAAACAAGGCTGTTCACCTTTCCATGTGCATATTCATCTCTGAATGCTGAGTGTTTATGTAAAACAGGTTCAGCCCTACGGCTCCTGGCAACGTGCCAGCATAGCTCAAGACTGGCAAAATTTATGATTGTTATTCAATGCGAGAAGGCTTTGCTCTTTACAGGTAATTGTTAAAAGGTGAGGCCCTGACCCCACTCATTACACAACGGGTTATTGTCTAGCGTTCACCCTGAGGGGTTCTTTACTTGCAACTTTTATAACAACTATAAAAAGAACCTGCCTTTTCAGCGAATAGGCTGAAAGAGTAGGCTCTTGCCAT